>NC_133169.1:33975358-34281703 GCF_040802235.1 Manis javanica | reverse complement strand
ATGTCAACTAAGACACATCTTAACTTGGAGCCTGAATTTCACATTCTCAATCACAACAGAAGAGAACCCCTATTCTCTCGGTAACCGTCTCTTCCGCAGAGATTTTCTCTCACAGATAGCCCTAACCCTCTCCCAGGACCCTTTCACTGAACCGCTACCATCAGCATCGACGTCTGTCATTCGTTCCCACAACCCTGAAGCTCGTTCTGGCCACTGCCCTCTTGTCAGAGTCGGATCAGAACGCTAAATGTCACTCAATTTTCCGCAGACTCCTTACCTTACAACTAATGCCAACCCTATCCCTGGTGACAGGATCTGACACTTCACCTTCATCATTGATGTCACACTCACTTCACCTTAAACCTTAAACTTATTCTTGCACAAAACCTCACATCAGAGGTGGATCCGAATTCTAACTGCAACCCTATCTCACCCGTACTCCTTATCGAACACATAACCCTAACCCTAGATCTGACCCTTGAACCAGAATCTTCACCTTCACCGTTGCTATCAACTATGACTCCCTTAATCCTCTGACTCGATCTCACACTCACACTCAATTCAGAATTTTTCGCGAATTCTGTCCATAACCATATTTTCTGCATAGACCTTTCCTTACAGAAAACCCTAACCCTAGCCCCGGATCCTTAACCTGAATGCTCACCGTCAGCATTGGTGTCACCGATGCCACATCTTGATGATGAAGTCCAAGCTGGCCTGCACCCACATGTCAGAGTAGGATGCTTAATCTAAACATAACCACATCCACCGCATAAACGTTAGACAATTGCCTAACCCTAACCCTAGCACATTCCTGTGAACTGAGCCTCCCAAATCATCATGGACGTCACCCTTGCCTCACTGCGACTCAATTGGACAGTTGCCCTAAACTTGGAGAAGGACCCTCAGTCTAAACGTACCAATTGCCTGCCCCTACAGCTTTCCAAAATCCTAACCCTAACACTACCCCTGGCTCGGGGTCTTGACACCTCACCTTGACCATTGACGTCATCCGTGCCTCACCATAAACCTGATCCACCATCTTGCACACCCAGTCACATCAGACTCAGAAGCTAACTCTATCCGTAAAGAGAATGTTTCTGTATACCAGAGAGAACACAGAATTTTAACCCTGAAACTGATGCCTGGACCTGTATACAGAGTGTCAGCATCGGAGACACCCAGGGATCTCCCAACACGGAAACACAATTTCACAGTCACAGTCACATCAGAGCTAGACCTTAAGTCTTATAATTAACTTATTCTTTCTGTACTAGAGCCCGAACCAGTTATTCTAACCCTAGCCATGACTCTTGGACATGCCCCTTAATCGTAAAGATTGGCATCACTCACGCTTCATCGTAATCCTTTACCTCAATCCCGCACTTGCCCTCCCATCAGAGAGAAACCTGAAGCCTTTCCATAACCCTATCCTTCCTGTACACCTTACAGAACAAAACTAAACTTACTCTAGCCCTTGGAACTATACCTGAACCGACACCGTCAGCTTCAACGTCTGTCTTGCCGCACCATAAGCCTGAATCTCAAGGTTGCCGTCACCCTCACGTCAGGGACAGATGCGAACTCTGAATGTAACTGCGTAATCCTGTCAATCTTACTGAACACCTAACCCTAACCCTAGTGCCAAGCCCTGGACTAGATTTTTCACCCGCAGCAATGATGTCAACTACGACACATCTTAATTCGGAGCTTGAATCTCACACTCGCACTGACATCAGAAGAGAACCCTAATTCTTTCGGAAACCGTCTTTTCCGCACTGATTTTCTCTTACAGATAACCCTAAGCGTATCCCAGGCCCCTTTCACTGAACCGCCACCATCAGCATCGACGTCTGTCATTCCTCCCCATAATCCTGAAGCTCGTTCTGGACGCTGCCCTCATGTCAGAGTCGATCAGTAGTCTAACTGTCACTCAATCTGCAGCATACTCCTTACCTTACAACTAATGCTGACCCTATCCCTGGTACCGGGATCTGACACTTCACCTTCATCATTGTTGTGACCCTCACTTCACCTTAAACTTAAACTTATTCTTGCACTCACCCTCACATCAGAGGCGGATCCGAATTCTAACTGCAACCCTACTTCACCCGTACTCCTTATCAAACCCATAACCCTACCCTAGATCTGAACCTTGAATCAGATTATTCACCTTCATCGGTGCTACCCACTATGACACCCTTAATGGTGTGACTCGATCTCACACTCGCCCTCAATTTAGAATTGCACCCTAATTCTGTCCATAACCATATTATCTGCATAAACCTGCATAGACCTTTCCTTACAGAAAACTCTAACCCTGGAACACGTTCCTTTACCTGCATGCTCACCACCAGCATTGATGTCACCGATGCCATACCTTAATGATGAAGTCCAAACTGGCCTTCACCCACACGTCAGAGTAGGATCCTCTATCTAAGCATAACCACATCCACGGCATAAACTAAAACAATTCCCTATCCCTAACCCTAGCACATACCTGTGGCCTGACCATCCATAATCTCCATGGATGTGACCCTTGCCTCATTGTAAGCCTGCGACTGAATTGGACAGTTGCCCTAACCTTGCAGAAGGACCCTCAGTCTAAACGTACCAATACCCTGCCCCTACGGCTTTCCAAAATCCTAACCCTAACCCTAGCCCTGGCTCCTGGTCCTGACACCTCACCTTGACCATTGACGTCAACCATGCCTCACCATAAACCTGATCCACCATCTTGCACTCCCTTTCTCATCAGAACTAGAAGCCAACTCTATCCATAAAGCCAATGTCTCTGCATACCAGAGAGAACAAAAAATTTTAACTCTAAAACTGGTGCCTGGACCTATACACAAAGCGTCATTATCACAAACACCCAGGGATCTCCTCAACACGGAAACGCAAATTCACACTCGCACTCACATCAGAGGTAGACCCTAACCCTAATAATTAACTTATCCTTTCTGCACAACAGCCCTAACCTCTATAGTCAAAGCCTAGCCATGACTCTTGGACCTGCCCCTTCACCATAACCATTGGCATCACCTGCGCTTCATCGTAATCCTAATCTTCAATCCCGAACGTGCCCTCCCATCGGAGAGAAACTCGAAATTTTTCCATAAACCTATCCTTCTTCTACACCTTACAGAACACAATAAACTTACTCTAGCCCTCGGCATTTTACCTGATCCAAAACCAACAGCCTCAATGTCTGTCTTGCCGCACCATAAGCCTGAAGCTCAAGGTGGCCCTCGCCCTCACTTCAGGGTCAGATGCAAACTCTAAATGTTACTCCACATTCCTGTAAATCTTACTGAACGCCTAACCCTAACCCTAGCGCGAAGCCTTGGACTAGATTCTTCACCTTCAACATTGGTGTCAACAAAGACACATCTTAACTCGGAGCCTGAATTTCACATTCTCAATCACAACAGAAGAGAACCCTTATTCTCTCGGTAACCGTCTCTTCCGCAGAGATTTTCTCTTACAGATAGCCCTAACCCTCTCCCAGGACCCTTTCACTGAACCGCTACCATCAGCATCGACGTCTGTCATTCGTTCCCACAACCCTGAAGCTCGTTCTGGCCACTGCCCTCTTGTCAGAGTCGGATCAGAACGCTAAATGTCACTCAATTTTCCGCAGACTCCTTACCTTACAACTAATGCCAACCCTATCCCTGGTGCCAGGATCTGACACTTCACCTTCATCATTGATGTCACACTCACTTCACCTTAAACCTTAAACTTATTCTTGCACAAAACCTCACATCAGAGGTGGATCCGAATTCTAACTGCAACCCTATCTCACCCGTACTCCTTATCGAACACATAACCCTAACCCTAGATCTGACCCTTGAACCAGAATCTTCACCTTCACCGTTGCTATCAACTATGACTCCCTTAATCCTCTGACTCGATCTCACACTCACACTCAATTCAGAATTTTTCGCAAATTCTGTCCATAACCATATTTTCTGCATAGACCTTTCCTTACAGAAAACCCTAACCCTAGCCCCGGATCCTTAACCTGAATGCTCACCGTCAGCATTGGTGTCACCGATGCAACATCTTGATGATGAAGTCCAAGCTGGCCTTCACCCACACGTCAGAGTAGGATGCTTAATCTAAACATAACCACATCCACCGCATAAACTTTAGACAATTGCCTAACCCTAACCCTAGCACATTCCTTTGCCCTGAGCCACCAAAATCATCATGGACGTCACCCTTGCCTCACTGCGACTCAATTGGAGAGTTGCCCTAAACTTGGAGAAGGACCCTCAGTCTAAACGTACCAATTGCCTGCCCCTACAGCTTTCCAGAAACCTAACCCTAACACTACCCCTGGCTCGGGGTCCTGACACCTCACCTTGACCATTGACGTCATCCGTGCCTCACCATAAACCTGATCCACCATCTTGCGCACCCTGTCACATCAGACTCAGAAGCTAACTCTATCCGTAAAGAGAATGTTTCTGTATACCAGAGAGAACACAGAATTTTAACCCTGAAACTGATGCCTGGACCTGTAGACAGAGTGTCAGCATCGGAGACACCCAGGGATCTCCCAACACGGCAACACAATTTCACAGTCACAGTCACATCAGAGCTAAACCTTAAGTCTTATAATAAACTTATTCTTTCTGTACTAGAGCCCGAACCAGTAATTCTAACCCTAGCCATGACTCTTGGACATGCCCCTTAATCGTAACCATTGGCATCACTCACGCTTCATCGTAATCCTTTATCTCAATCCCGCACTTGCCCTCCCATTAGAGAGAAACCTGAAGCCTTTCCATAACCCTATCCTTCCTGTACACCTTACAGAACAAAACTAAACTTACTCTAGCCCTTGGAACTATACCTGAACCGACACCGTCAGCTTCAACGTCTGTCTTGCCGCACCATAAGCCTGAATCTCAAGGTCGCCGTCACCCTCACGTCAGGGACAGATGCGAACTCTGAATGTAACTGCGTAATCCTGTCAATCTTACTGAACACCTAACCCTAACCCTAGTGCCAAGCCCTGGACTAGATTTTTCACCCGCAGCAATGATGTCAACTACGACACATCTTAATTCGGAGCTTGAATCTCACACTCGCACTGACATCAGAAGAGAACCCTAATTCTTTCGGAAACCGTCTTTTCCGCACTGATTTTCTCTTACAGATAACCCTAAGCGTATCCCAGGCCCCTTTCACTGAACCGCCACCATCAGCATCGACGTCTGTCATTCCTCCCCATAATCCTGAAGCTCGTTCTGGACGCTGCCCTCATGTCAGAGTCGGATCAGTAGTCTAACTGTCACTCAATCTGCAGCATACTCCTTACCTTACAACTAATGCTGACCCTATCCCTGGTACCGGGATCTGACACTTCACCTTCATCATTGTTGTGACCCTCACTTCACCTTAAACTTAAACTTATTCTTGCACTCACCCTCACATCAGAGGCGGATCCGAATTCTAACTGCAACCCTACTTCACCCGTACTCCTTATCAAACCCATAACCCTACCCTAGATCTGAACCTTGAATCAGATTATTCACCTTCATCGGTGCTACCCACTATGACACCCTTAATGGTGTGACTCGATCTCACACTCGCCCTCAATTTAGAATTGCACCCTAATTCTGTCCATAACCATATTATCTGCATAAACCTGCATAGACCTTTCCTTACAGAAAACTCTAACCCTGGAACACGTTCCTTTACCTGCATGCTCACCACCAGCATTGATGTCACCGATGCCATACCTTAATGATGAAGTCCAAACTGGCCTTCACCCACACGTCAGAGTAGGATCCTCTATCTAAGCATAACCACATCCACGGCATAAACTAAAACAATTCCCTATCCCTAACCCTAGCACATACCTGTGGCCTGACCATCCATAATCTCCATGGATGTGACCCTTGCCTCATTGTAAGCCTGCGACTGAATTGGACAGTTGCCCTAACCTTGCAGAAGGACCCTCAGTCTAAACGTACCAATACCCTGCCCCTACGGCTTTCCAAAATCCTAACCCTAACCCTAGCCCTGGCTCGTGGTCCTGACACCTCACCTTGACCATTGACGTCAACCATGCCTCACCATAAACCTGATCCACCATCTTGCACTCCCTTTCTCATCAGAACTAGAAGCCAACTCTATCCATAAAGCCAATGTCTCTGCATACCAGAGAGAACAAAAAATTTTAACTCTAAAACTGGTGCCTGGACCTATACACAAAGCGTCATTATCACAAACACCCAGAGATCTCCTCAACACGGAAACGCAAATTCACACTCGCACTCACATCAGAGGTAGACCCTAACCCTAATAATTAACTTATCCTTTCTGCACAACAGCCCTAACCTCTATATTCAAAGCCTAGCCATGACTCTTTTACCTGCCCCTTCACCATAACCATTGGCATCACCTGCGCTTCATCGTAATCCTAATCTTCAATCCCGAACGTGCCCTCCCATCGGAGAGAAACTCGAAATTTTTCCATAAACCTATCCTTCTTCTACACCTTACAGAACACAATAAACTTACTCTAGCCCTCGGCATTTTACCTGATCCAAAACCAACAGCCTCAATGTCTGTCTTGCCGCACCATAAGCCTGAAGCTCAAGGTGGCCCTCGCCCTCACTTCAGGGTCAGATGCAAACTCTAAATGTTACTCCACATTCCTGTAAATCTTACTGAACACCTTACCCTAACCCTAGCGCGAAGCCTTGGACTAGATTCTTCACCTACAACATTGATGTCAACAAAGACACATCTTAACTCGGAGCCTGAATTTCACATTCTCAATCACAACAGAAGAGAACCCTTATTCTCTCGGTAACCGTCTCTTCCGCAGAGATTTTCTCTTACAGATAGCCCTAACCCACTCCCAGGACCCTTTCACTGAACCGCTACCATCAGCATCGACGTCTGTCATTCGTTCCCACAACCCTGAAGCTCGTTCTGGCCACTGCCCTCTTGTCAGAGTCGGATCAGAACGCTAAATGTCACTCAATTTTCCGCAGACTCCTTACCTTACAACTAATGCCAACCCTATCCCTGGTGCCAGGATCTGACACTTCACCTTCATCATTGATGTCACACTCACTTCACCTTAAACCTTAAACTTATTCTTGCACAAAACCTCACATCAGAGGTGGATCCGAATTCTAACTGCAACCCTATCTCACCCGTACTCCTTATCGAACACATAACCCTAACCCTAGATCTGACCCTTGAACCAGAATCTTCACCTTCACCGTTGCTATCAACTATGACTCCCTTAATCCTCTGACTCGATCTCACACTCACACTCAATTCAGAATTTTTCGCAAATTCTGTCCATAACCATATTTTCTGCATAGAACTTTCCTTACATAAAACCCTAACCCTAGCCCCGGATCCTTAACCTGAATGCTCACCGTCAGCATTGGTGTCACCGATGCAACATCTTGATGATGAAGTCCAAGCTGGCCTTCACCCACACGTCAGAGTAGGATGCTTAATCTAAACATAACCACATCCACCGCATAAACTTTAGACAATTGCCTAACCCTAACCCTAGCACATTCCTTTGACCTGAGCCTCCAAAATCATCATGGACGTCACCCTTGCCTCACTGCGACTCAATTGAACAGATGCCCTAAACTTGGAGAAGGACCCTCAGTCTAAACGTACCAATTGCCTGCCCCTACAGCTTTCCAGAAACCTAACCCTAACACTACCCCTGGCTCGGGGTCCTGACACCTCACCTTGACCATTGACGTCATCCGTGCCTCACCATAAACCTGATCCACCATCTTGCGCACCCTGTCACATCAGACTCAGAAGCTAACTCTATCCGTAAAGAGAATGTTTCTGTATACCAGAGAGAACACAGAATTTTAACCCTGAAACTGATGCCTGGACCTGTAGACAGAGTGTCAGCATCGGAGACACCCAGGGATCTCCCAACACGGCAACACAATTTCACAGTCACAGTCACATCAGAGCTAAACCTTAAGTCTTATAATTAACTTATTCTTCCTGTACTAGAGCCCGAACCAGTAATTCTAACCCTAGCCATGACTCTTGGACATGCTCCTTAATCGTAACCATTGGCATCACTCACGCTTCATCGTAATCCTTTATCTCAATCCCGCACTTGCCCTCCCATCAGAGAGAAACCTGAAGCCTTTCCATAACCCTATCCTTCCTGTACACCTTACAGAACAAAACTAAACTTACTCTAGCCCTTGGAACTATACCTGAACCGACACCATCAGCTTCAACGTCTGTCTTGCCGCACCATAAGCCTGAATCTCAAGGTCGCCGTCACCCGCACGTCAGGGACAGATGCGAACTCTAAATGTAACTGCGTAATCCTGTCAATCTTACTGAACACCTAACCCTAACCCTATTGCCAAGCCCTGGACTAGATTTTTCACCCGCAGCAATGATGTCAACTACGACACATCTTAATTCGGAGCTTGAATCTCACACTCGCACTGACATCAGAAGAGAACCCTAATTCTTTCGGAAACCGTCTTTTCCGCACTGATTTTCTCTTACAGATAACCCTAAGCGTATCCCAGGCCCCTTTCACTGAACCGCCACCATTAGCATCGACGTCTGTCATTCCTCCCCATAATCCTGAAGCTCGTTCTGGACGCTGCCCTCATGTCAGAGTCGGATCAGTACTCTAACTGTCACTCAATCTGCAGCATACTCCTTACCTTACAACTAATGCTGACCCTATCCCTGGTACCGGGATCTGACACTTCACCTTCATCATTGTTGTGACCCTCACTTCACCTTAAACTTAAACTTATTCTTGCACTCACCCTCACATCAGAGGCGGATCCGAATTCTAACTGCAACCCTACTTCACCCGTACTCCTTATCAAACCCATAACCCTACCCTAGATCTGAATCTTGAATCAGATTATTCACCTTCATCGGTGCTAACCACTATGACACCCTTAATGGTGTGACTCGATCTCACACTCGCCCTCAATTTAGAATTGCACCCTAATTCTGTCCATAACCATATTATCTGCATAAACCGGCATAGACCTTTCCTTACAGAAAACTCTAACCCTGGAACAGGTTCCTTTACCTGCATGCTCACCACCAGCATTGATGTCACCGATGCCATACCTTAATGATGAAGTCCAAACTGGCCTTCACCCACACGTCAGAGTAGGATCCTCTATCTAAGCATAACCACATCCACGGCATAAACTAAAACAATTCCCTATCCCTAACCCTAGCACATACCTGTGGCCTGACCATCCATAATCTCCATGGATGTGACCCTTGCCTCATTGTAAGCCTGCGACTGAATTGGACAGTTGCCCTAACCTTGCAGAAGGACCCTCAGTCTAAACGTACCAATACCCTGCCCCTACGGCTTTCCAAAATCCTAACCCTAACCCTAGCCCTGGCTCCTGGTCCTGACACCTCACCTTGACCATTGACGTCAACCATGCCTCACCATAAACCTGATCCACCATCTTGCACTCCCTTTCTCATCAGAACTAGAAGCCAACTCTATCCATAAAGCCAATGTCTCTGCATACCAGAGAGAACAAAAAATTTTAACTCTAAAACTGGTGCCTGGACCTATACACAAAGCGTCATTATCACAAACACCCAGGGATCTCCTCAACACGGAAACGCAAATTCACACTCGCACTCACATCAGAGGTAGACCCTAACCCTAATAATTAACTTATCCTTTCTGCACAACAGCCCTAACCTCTATATTCAAAGCCTAGCCATGACTCTTGGACCTGCCCCTTCACCATAACCATTGGCATCACCTGCGCTTCATCGTAATCCTAATCTTCAATCCCGAACGTGCCCTCCCATCGGAGAGAAACTCGAAATTTTTCCATAAACCTATCCTTCTTCTACACCTTACAGAACACAATAAACTTACTCTAGCCCTCGGCATTTTACCTGATCCAAAACCAACAGCCTCAATGTCTGTCTTGCCGCACCATAAGCCTGAAGCTCAAGGTGGCCCTCGCCCTCACTTCAGGGTCAGATGCAAACTCTAAATGTTACTCCACATTCCTGTAAATCTTACTGAACACCTAACCCTAACTCTAGCGCGAAGCCTTGGACTAGATTCTTCACCTACAACATTGATGTCAACTAAGACACATCTTAACTCGGAGCCTGAATTTCACATTCTCAATCACAACAGAAGAGAACCCTTATTCTCTCGGTAACCGTCTCTTCCGCAGAGATTTTCTCTTACAGATAGCCCTAACCCTCTCCCAGGACCCTTTCACTGAACCGCTACCATCAGCATCGACGTCTGTCATACGTTCCCACAACCCTGAAGCTCGTTCTGGCCACTGCCCTCTTGTCAGAGTCGGATCAGAACGCAAAATGTCACTCAATTTTCCGCAGACTCCTTACCTTACAACTAATGCCAACCCTATCCCTGGTGCCAGGATCTGACACTTCACCTTCATCATTGATGTCACACTCACTTCACCTTAAACCTTAAACTTATTCTTGCACAAAACCTCACATCAGAGGTGGATCCGAATTCTAACTGCAACCCTATCTCACCCGTACTCCTTATCGAACACATAACCCTAACCCTAGATCTGACCCTTGAACCAGAATCTTCACCTTCACCGTTGCTATCAACTATGACTCCCTTAATCCTCTGACTCGATCTCACACTCACACTCAATTCAGAATTTTTCGCAAATTCTGTCCATAACCATATTTTCTGCATAGACCTTTCCTTACAGAAAACCCTAACCCTAGCCCCGGATCCTTAACCTGAATGCTCACCGTCAGCATCGGTGTCACCGATGCCACATTTTGATGATGAAGTCCAAGCTGGCCTTCACCCACACGTCAGAGTAGGATGCTTAATCTAAACATAACCACATCCACCGCATAAACTTTAGACAATTGCCTAACCCTAACCCTAGCACATTCCTGTGACCTGAGCCTCCAAAATCATCATGGAGGTCACCCTTGCCTCACTGCGACTCAATTGGACAGTTGCCCTAAACTTGGAGAAGGACCCTCAGTCTAAACGTACCAATTGCCTGCCCCTACAGCTTTCCAAAAACCTAACCCTAACACTACCCCTGGCTCGGGGTCCTGAAACCTCACCTTGACCATTGACGTCATCCATGCCTCACCATAAACCTGATCCACCATCTTGCGCACCCTGTCACATCAGACTCAGAAGCTAACTCTATCTGTAAAGAGAATGTTTCTGTATACCAGAGAGAACACAGAATTTTAACCCTGAAACTGATGCCTGGAACTGTAGACAGAGTGTCAGCATCGGAGACACCCAGGGATCTCCCAACACGGAAACACAATTTCACAGTCACAGTCACATCAGAGCTAGACCTTAAGTCTTATAATTAACTTATTCTTTCTGTACTAGAGCCCGAACCAGTAATTCTAACCCTAGCCATGACTCTTGGACATGCCCCTTAATCGTAACCATTGGCCTCACTCACGCTTCATCGTAATCCTTTACCTCAATCCCGCACTTGCCCTCCCATCAGAGAGAAACCTGAAGCCTTTCCATAACCCTATCCTTCCTGTACACCTTACAGAACAAAACTAAACTTACTCTAGCCCTTGGAACTATACCTGAACCGACACCATCAGCTTCAACGTCTGTCATGCCGCACCATAAGCCTGAATCTCAAGGTCGCCGTCACCCTCACGTCAGGGACAGATGCGAACTCTAAATGTAACTGCATAATCCTGTCAATCTTACTGAACACCTAACCCTAACCCTAGTGCCAAGCCCTGGACTAGATTTTTCACCCGCAGCAATGATGTCAACTACGACACATCTTAATTCGGAGCTTGAATCTCACACTCGCACTGACATCATAAGAGAACCCTAATTCTTTCGGAAACCGTCTTTTCCGCACTGATTTTCTCTTACAGATAACCCTAAGCGTATCCCAGGCCCCTTTCATTGAACCGCCACCATCAGCATCGACGTCTGTCATTCCTCCCCATAATACTGAAGCACGTTCTGGACGCTACCCTCATGTCAGAGTCGGATCAGTACTCTAACTGTCACTCAATCTGCAGCATACACCTTACCTTACAACTAATGCTGACCCTATCCCTGGTACCGGGATCTGACACTTCACCTTCATCATTGTTGTGACCCTCACTTCACCTGAAACTGAAACTTATTCTTGCACTCACCCTCACATCAGAGGCGGATCCGAATTCTAACTGCAACCCTACTTCACCCGTACTCCTTATCAAACCCATAACCCTACCCTAGATCTGAACCTTGAATCAGATTATTCACCTTCATCGTTGCTACCCACTATGACACCCTTAATGGTGTGACTCGATCTCACACTCGCCCTCAATTTAGAATTGCACCCTAATTCTGTCCATAACCATATTATCTGCATAAACCTGCATAGACCTTTCCTTACAGAACTCTCTAACCCTGGAACAGGTTCCTTTACCTGCATGCTCACCACCAGCATTGATGTCACCGATGCCATACCGTAATGATGAAGTCCAAACTGTCCTTCACCCACACGTCAGAGTAGGATCCTCTATCTAAACATAACCACATCCACGGCATAAACTAAAACAATTCCCTATCCCTAACCCTAGCACATACCTGTGTCCTGACCATAAAATAATTTCCATGGATGTGACCCTTGCCTCATTGTAAGCCTGCGACTGAATTGGACAGTTGCCTTAACCTTGCAGAAGGACCCTCAGTCTAAAAGTACCAATACCCTGCCCCTACGGCTTTCCAAAATCCTAACCCTAACCCTAGCCCTGGCTCGTGGTCCTGACACCTCACCTTGACCATTGACGTCAACCATGCCTCACCATAAACCTGATCCACCATCTTGCACTCCCTTTCTCATCAGAACTAGAAGCCAACTCTATCCATAAAGCCACTGTCTCTGCATACCAGAGAGAACAAAAAATTTTAACTCTAAAACTGGTGCTTGGACCTATACACAAAGCGTCATTATCACAAACACCCAGGGATCTCCTCAACACGGAAACGCAAATTCACACTCGCACTCACATCAGAGGTAGACCCTAACCCTAATAATTAACTTATCCTTTCTGCACAACAGCCCTAACCTCTATATTCAAAGCCTAGCCATGACTCTTGGACCTGCCCCTTCACCATAACCATTGGCATCACCTGCGCTTCATCGTAATCCTAATCTTCAATCCCGAACGTGCCCTCCCATCGGAGAGAAACTCGAAATTTTTCCATAAACCTATCCTTCTTCTACACCTTACAGAACACAATAAACTTACTCTAGCCCTCGGCATTTTACCTGATCCAAAACCAACAGCCTCAATGTCTGTCTTCCCGCACCATAAGCCTGAAGCTCAAGGTGGCCCTCGCCCTCACTTCGGGGTCAGATGCAAACTCTAAATGTTACTCCACATTCCTGTAAATCTTACTGAACACCTAACCCTAACCCTAGCGCGAAGCCTTGGACTAGATTCTTCACCTACAACATTGATGTCAACTAAGACACATCTTAACTCGGCGCCTGAATTTCACATTCTCAATCACAACAGAAGAGAACCCTTATTCTCTCGGTAACCGTCTCTTCCGCAGAGATTTTCTCTTACAGATAGCCCTAACCCTCTCCCAGGACCCTTTCACTGAACCGCTACCATCAGCATCGACGTCTGTCATTCGTTCCCACAACCCTGAAGCTCGTTCTGGCCACTGCCCTCTTGTCAGAGTCGGATCAGAACGCTAAATGTCACTCAATTTTCCGCAGACACCTTACCTTACAACTAATGCCAACCCTATCCCTGGTGCCAGGATCTGACACTTCACCTTCATCATTGATGTCACACTCACTTCACCTTAAACCTTAAACTTATTCTTGCACAAAACCTCACATCAGAGGTGGATCCGAATTCTAACTGCAACCCTATATCACCCGTACTCCTTATCGAACACATAACCCTAACCCTAGATCTGACCCTTGAACCAGAATCTTCACCTTCACCGTTGCTATCAACTATGACTCCCTTAATCCTCTGACTCGATCTCACACTCACACTCAATTCAGAATTTTTCGCAAATTCTGTCCATAACCATATTTTCTGCATAGACCTTTCCTTACAGAAAACCCTAACCCTAGCCCCGGATCCTTAACCTGAATGCTCACCGTCAGCATCGGTGTCACCGATGCCACATCTTGATGATGAAGTCCAAGCTGGCCTTCACCCACACGTCAGAGTAGGATGCTTAATCTAAACATAACCACATCCACCGCATAAACTTTAGACAATTGCCTAACCCTAACCCTAGCACATTCCTGTGACCTGAGCCTCCAAAATCATCATGGACGTCACCCTTGCCTCACTGCGACTCAGTTGGACTGTTGCCCTAAACTTGGAGAAGGACCCTCAGTCTAAACGTACCAATTGCCTGCCCCTACAGCTTTCCAAAAACCTAACCCTAACACTACCCCTGGCTCGGTCTCCTGAGACCTCACCTTGACCATTGACGTCATCCATGCCTCACCATAAAATTGATCCACCATCTTGTGCACCCTGTCACATCAGACTCAAAAGCTAACTCTATCCGTAAAGAGAATGTTTCTGTATACCAGAGAGAACACAGAATTTTAACCCTGAAACTGATGCCTGGACCTGTATACAGAGTGTCAGCATCGGAGACACTCAGGGATCTCCCAACACGGAAACACAATTTCACAGTCACAGTCACATCAGAGCTAGACCTTAAGTCTTATACTTAACTTATTCTTTCTGTACTAGAGCCCGAACCAGTAATTCTAAACCTAGCCATGACTCTTGCACATGCCCCTTAATCGTAACCATTGGCATCACTCACGCTTCATCGTAATCCTTTACCTCAATCCCGCACTTGCCCTCCCATCAGAGAGAAACCTGAAGCCTTTCCATAACCCTATCCTTCCTGTACACCTTACAGAACAAAACTAAACTTACTCTAGCCCTTGGAACTATACCTGAACCGACACCATCAGCTTCAACGTCTCTCATGCCGCACCATAAGCCTGAATCTCAAGGTCGCCGTCACCCGCACGTCAGGGACAGATGCGAACTCTAAATGTAACTGCATAATCCTGTCAATCTTACTGAACACCTAACCCTAACCCTAGTGCCAAGCCCTGGACTAGATTTTTCACCCGCAGCAATGATGTCAACTACGACACATCTTAATTCGGAGCTTGAATCTCACACTCGCACTGACATCAGAAGAGAACCCTAATTTTTTCGGAAACCGTCTTTTCCGCACTGATTTTCTCTTACAGATAACCCTAAGCGTATCCCAGGCCCCTTTCACTGAACCGCCACCATCAGCATCGACGTCTGTCATTCCTCCCCATAATCCTGAAGCTCGTTCTGGACGTTGCCCTCATGTCAGAGTCGGATCAGTACTCTAACTGTCACTCAATCTGCAGCATACTCCTTACCTTACAACTAATGCTGACCATATCCCTGGTACCGGGATCTGACACTTCACCTTCATCATTGTTGTGACCCTCACTTCACCTGAAACTTAAACTTATTCTTGCACTCACCCTCACATCAGAGGCGGATCCGAATTCTAACTGCAACCCTACTTCACCCGTACTCCTTATCAAACCCATAACCCTACCCTAGATCTGAACCTTGAATCAGATTATTCACCTTCATCGTTGCTACCCACTATGACACCCTTAATGGTGTGACTCGATCTCACACTCGCCCTCAATTTAGAATTGCACCCTAATTCTGTCCATAACCATATTATCTGCATAAACCTGCATAGACCTTTCCTTACAGAAAACTCTAACCCTGGAACAGGTTCCTTTACCTGCATGCTCACCACCAGCATTGATGTCACCGATGCCATACCTTAATGATGAAGTCCAAACTGGCCTTCACCCACACGTCAGAGTAGGATCCTCTATCTAAACATAACCACATCCACGGCATAAACTAAAACAATTCCCTATCCCTAACCCTAGCACATACCTGTGGCCTGACCATCCATAATCTCCATGGATGTGACCCTTGCCTCATTGTAAGCCTGCGACTGAATTGGACAGTTGCCCTAACCTTGCAGAAGGACCCTCAGTCTAAACGTACCAATACCCTGCCCCTACGGCTTTCCAAAATCCTAACCCTAACCCTAGCCCTGGCTCGTGGTCCTGACACCTCACCTTGACCATTGACGTCAACCATGCCTCACCATAAACCTGATCCACCATCTTGCACTCCCTTTCTCATCAGAACTAGAAGCCAACTCTATCCATAAAGCCACTGTCTCTGCATACCAGAGAGAACAAAAAATTTTAACTCTAAAACTGGTGCCTGGACCTATACACAAAGCGTCATTATCACAAACACCCAGGGATCTCCTCAACACGGAAACGCAAATTCAAACTCGCACTCACATCAGAGGTAGACCCTAACCCTAATAATTAACTTATCCTTTCTGCACAACAGCCCTAACCTCTATATTCAAAGCCTAGCCATGACTCTTGGACCTGCCCCTTCACCATAACCATTGGCATCACCTGCGCTTCATCGTAATCCTAATCTTCAATCCCGAACGTGCCCTCCCATCGGAGAGAAACTCGAAATTTTTCCATAAACCTATCCTTCTTCTACACCTTACAGAACACAATAAACTTACTCTAGCCCTCGGCATTTTACCTGATCCAAAACCAACAGCCTCAATGTCTGTCTTGCCGCACCATAAGCCTGAAGCTCAAGGTGGCCCTCGCCCTCACTTCAGGGTCAGATGCAAACTCTAAATGTTACTCCACATTCCTGTAAATCTTACTGAACACCTAACCCTAACCCTAGCGCGAAGCCTTGGACTAGATTCTTCACCTACAACATTGATGTCAACTAAGACACATCTTAACTCGGAGCCTGAATTTCACATTCTCAATCACAACAGAAGAGAACCCTTATTCTCTCGGTAACCGTCTCTTCCGCAGAGATTTTCTCTCACAGATACCCTAACCCTCTCCCAGGACCCTTTCACTGAACCGCTACCATCAGCATCGACGTCTGTCATTCGTTCCCACAACCCTGAAGCTCGTTCTGGCCACTGCCCTCTTGTCAGAGTCGGATCAGAACGCTAAATGTCACTCAATTTTCCGCAGAATCCTTACCTTACAACTAATGCCAACCCTATCCCTGGTGCCAGGATCTGACACTTCACCTTCATCATTGATGTCACACTCACTTCACCTTAAACCTTAAACTTATTCTTGCACAAAACCTCACATCAGAGGTGGATCCGAATTCTAACTGCAACCCTATCTCACCCGTACTCCTTATCGAACACATAACCCTAACCCTAGATCTGACCCTTGAACCAGAATCTTCACCTTCACCGTTGCTATCAACTATGACTCCCTTAGTCCTCTGACTCGATCTCACACTCACACTCAATTCAGAATTTTTCGCAAATTCTGTCCATAACCATATTTTCTGCATAGACCTTTCCTTACAGAAAACCCTAACCCTAGCCCCGGATCCTTAACCTGAATGCTCACCGTCAGCATCGGTGTCACCGATGCCACATCTTGATGATGAAGTCCAAGCTGGCCTTCACCCACACGTCAGAGTAGGATGCTTAATCTAAACATAACCACATCCACCGCATAAACTTTAGACAATTGCCTAACCCTAACCCTAGCACATTCCTGTGACCTGAGCCTCCAAAATCATCATGGACGTCACCCTTGCCTCACTGCGACTCAGTTGGACAGTTGCCCTAAACTTGGAGAAGGACCCTCAGTCTAAGCGTACCAATTGCCTGCCCCTACAGTTTTCCAAAAACCTAACCCTAACACTACCCCTGGCTAGGGCTCCTGAGACCTCACCTTGACCATTGACGTCATCCATGCCTCACCATAAACCTGATCCACCATCTTGCGCACCCTGTCACATCAGACTCAGAAGCTAACTCTATCCGTAAAGAGAATGTTTCTGTATACCAGAGAGAACACAGAATTTTAACCCTGAAACTGATGCCTGGACCTGTAGACAGAGTGTCAGCATCGGAGACACCCAGGGATCTCCCAACACGGAAACACAATTTCACAGTCACAGTCACATCAGAGCTAGACCTTAAGTCTTATACTTAACTTATTCTTTCTGTACTAGAGCCCGAACCAGTAATTCTAACCCTAGCCATGACTCTTGGACATGCCCCTTAATCGTAACCATTGGCATCACTCACGCTTCATCGTAATCCTTTACCTCAATCCCGCACTTGCCCTCCCATCAGAGAGAAACCTGAAGCCTTTCCATAACCTATCCTTCCTGTACACCTTACAGAACAAAACTAAACTTACTCTAGCCCTTGGAACTATACCTGAACCGACACCATCAGCTTCAACGACTGTCATGCCGCACCATAAGCCTGAATCTCAAGGTCGCCATCACCCGCACGTCAGGGACAGATGCGAACTCTAAATGTAACTGCATAATCCTGTCAATCTTACTGAACACCTAACCCTAACCCTAGTGCCAAGCCCTGGACTAGATTTTTCACCCGCAGCAATGATGTCAACTACGACACATCTTAATTCGGAGCTTGAATCTCACACTCGCACGGACATCAGAAGAGAACCCTTATTCTTTCGGAAACCGTCTTTTCCGCACTGATTTTCTCTTACAGATAACCCTAAGCGTATCCCAGGCCCCTTTCACTGAACCGCCACCATCAGCATCGACGTCTGTCATTCCTCCCCATAATCCTGAAGCTCGTTCTGGACGCTGCCCTCATGTCAGAGTCGGATCAGTACTCTAACTGTCACTCAATCTGCAGCATACACCTTACCTTACAACTAATGCTGACCCTATCCCTGGTACCGGGATCTGACACTTCACCTTCATCATTGTTGTGACCCTCACTTCACCTGAAACTTATACTTATTCTTGCACTCAACCTCACATCAGAGGAAGATCCGAATTCTAACTGCAACCCTACTTCAACCGTACTCCTTATCAAACTCATAACCCTACCCTAGATCTGAACCTTCAATCAGATTATTCACCTTCATTGTTGCTACACACCATGACACCCTTAATGGTGTGACTCGATCTCACACTCGCCCTCAATTTAGAATTGCACCCTAATTCTGTCCATAACCATATTATCTGCATAAACCTGCATAGACCTTTCCTTACAGAAAACTCTAACCCTAGAACAGGTTCCTTTACCTGCATGCTCACCACCAGCATTGATGTCACCGATGCCATACCTTAATGATGAAGTCCAAACTGGCCTTCACCCACACGTCAGAGTAGGATCCTCTATCTAAACATAACCACATCCACGGCATAAACTAAAACAATTCCCTATCCCTAACCCTAGCACATACCTGTGGCCTGACCATCCATAATCTCCATGGATGTGACCCTTGCCTCATTGTAAGCCTGCGACTGAATTGGACAGTTGCCCTAACCTTGCAGAAGGACCCTCAGGCTAAACGTACCAATACCCTGCCCCTACGGCTTTCCAAAATCCTAACCCTAACCCTAGCCCTGGCTCGTGGTCCTGACACCTCACCTTGACCATTGACGTCAACCATGCCTCACCATAAACCTCATCCACCATCTTGCACTCCCTTTCTCATCAGAACTAGAAGCCAACTCTATCCATAAAGCCACTGTCTCTGCATACCAGAGAGAACAAAAAATTTTAACTCTAAAACTGGTGCCTGAACCTATACACAAAGCGTCATTATCGCAAACACCCAGGGATCTCCTCAACACGGAAACGCAAATTCACACTCGCACTCACATCAGAGGTAGACCCTAACCCTAATAATTAACTTATCCTTTCTGCACAACAGCCGTAACCTCTATATTCAAAGCCTAGCCATGACTCTTGGACCTGCCCCTTCACCATAACCATTGGCATCACCTGCGCTTCATCGTAATCCTAATCTTCAATCCCGAACGTGCCCTCCCATTGGAGAGAAACTCGAAATTTTTCCATAAACCTATCCTTCTTCTACACCTTACAGAACACAATAAACTTACTCTAGCCCTCGGTATTTTACCTGATCCAAAACCAACAGCCTCAATGTCTGTCTTGCCGCACCATAAGCCTGAAGCTCAAGGTGGCCCTCGCCCTCACTTCAGGGTCAGATGCAAACTCTAAATTTTACTCCACATTCCTGTAAATCTTACTGAACACCTAACCCTAACCCTAGCGCGAAGCCTTGGACTAGATTCTTCACCTACAACATTGATGTCAACTAAGACACATCTTAACTCGGAGCCTGAATTTCACATTCTCAATCACAACAGAAGAGAACCCTTATTCTCTCGGTAACCGTCTCCTCCGCAGAGATTTTCTCTTACAGATTGCCCTAACCCTCTCCCAGGACCCTTTCACTGAACCGCTACCATCAGCATCGACGTCTGTCATTCGTGCCCACAACCCTGAAGCTCGTTCTGGCCACTGCCCTCTTGTCAGAGTCAGATCAGAACGCTAAATGTCACTCAATTTTCCGCAGACTCCTTACCTTACAACTAATGCCAACCCTATCCCTGGTGCCAGGATCTGACACTTCACCTTCATCATTGATGTCACACTCACTTCACCTTAAACCTTAAACTTATTCTTGCACAAAACCTCACATCAGAGGTGGATCCGAATTCTAACTGCAACCCTATCTCACCCGTACTCCTTATCGAACACATAACCCTAACCCTAGATCTGACCCTTGAACCAGAATCTTCACCTTCACCGTTGCTATCAACTATGACTCCCTTAATCCTCTGACTCGATCTCACACTCACACTCAATTCAGAATTTTTCGCAAATTCTGTCCATAACCATATTTTCTGCATAGACCTTTCCTTACAGAAAACCCTAACCCTAGCCCCGGATCCTTAACCTGAATGCTCACCGTCAGCATCGGTGTCACCGATGCCACATCTTGATGATGAAGTCCAAGCTGGCCTTCATCCACACGTCAGAGTAGGATGTTTAATCTAAACATAACCACATCCACCGCATAAACTTTAGACAATTGCCTAACCCTAACCCTAGCACATTCCTGTGACCTGAGCCTCCAAAATCATCATGGACGTCACCCTTGCCTCACTGCGACTCAATTGGACAGTTGCCCTAAACTTGGAGAAGGACCCTCAGTCTAAGCGTACCAATTGCCTGCCCCTACAGTTTTCCAAAAACCTAACCCTAACACTACCCCTGGCTCGGGCTCCTGAGACCTCACCTTGACCATTGAAGTCATCCATGCCTCACCATAAACCTGATCCACCATCTTGCGCACCCTGTCACATCAGACTCAGAAGCTAACTCTATCCGTAAAGAGAATGTTTCTGTATACCAGAGAGAACACAGAATTTTAACCCTGAAACTGATGCCTGGACCTGTAGACAGAGTGTCAGCATCGGAGACACCCAGGGATCTCCCAACACGGAAACACAATTTCACAGTCACCGTCACATCAGAGCTAGACCTTAAGTCTTATAATTAACTTATTCTTTCTGTACTAGAGCCCGAACCAGTAATTCTAACCCTAGCCATGACTCTTGGACATGCCCCTTAATCGTAACCATTGGCATCACTCACGCTTCATCGTAATCCTTTACCTCAATCCCGCACTTGCCCTCCCATCAGAGAGAAACCTGAAGCCTTTCCATAACCCTATCCTTCCTGTACACCTTACAGAACAAAACTAAACGTACTCTAGCCCTTGGAACTATACCTGAACCGACACCATCAGCTTCAACGTCTGTCATGCCGCACCATAAGCCTGAATCTCAAGGTCGCCGTCACCCGCACGTCAGGGACAGATGCGAACTCTAAATGTAACTGCATAATCCTGTCAATCTTACTGAACACCTAACCCTAACCCTAGTGCCAAGCCCTGGACTAGATTTTTCACCCGCAGCAATGATGTCAACTACGACACATCTTAATTCGGAGCTTGAATCTCACACTTGCCCTGACATCATAAGAGAACCCTAATTCTTTCGGAAACCGTCTTTTCCGCACTGATTTTCTCTTACAGATAACCCTTAGCGTATCCCAGGCCCCTTTCATTGAACCGCCACCATCAGCATCGACGTCTGTCATTCCTCCCCATAATCCTGAAGCACGTTCTGGACGCTACCCTCATGTCAGAGTCGGATCAGTACTCTAACTGTCACTCAATCTGCAGCATACTCCTTACCTTACAACTAATGCTGACCCTATCCCTGGTACCGGGATCTGACACTTCACCTTCATCATTGTTGTGACCCTCACTTCACCTGAAACTTAAACTTATTCTTGCACTCACCCTCACATCAGAGGCGGATCCGAATTCTAACTGCAACCCTACTTCACCCGTACTCCTTATCAAACCCATAACCCTACCCTAGATCTGAACCTTGAATCAGATTATTCACCTTCATCGTTGCTACCCACTATGACACCCTTAATGGTGTGACTCGATCTCACACTCGCCCTCAATTTAGAATTGCACCCTAATTCTGTCCATAACCATATTATCTGCATAAACCTGCATAGACCTTTCCTTACAGAACTCTCTAACCCTGGAACAGGTTCCTTTACCTGCATGCTCACCACCAGCATTGATGTCACCGATGCCATACCGTAATGATGAAGTTCAAACTGTCCTTCACCCACACGTCAGAGTAGGATCCTCTATCTAAACATAACCACATCCACGGCATAAACTAAAACAATTCCCTATCCCTAACCCTAGCACATACCTGTGGCCTGACCATCCATAATTTCCATGGATGTGACCCTTGCCTCATTGTAAGCCTGCGACTGAATTGGACAGTTGCCTTAACCTTGCAGAAGGACCCTCAGTCTAAACGTACCAATACCCTGCCCCTACGGCTTTCCAAAATCCTAACCCTAACCCTAGCCCTGGCTCGTGGTCCTGACACCTCACCTTGACCATTGACGTCAACCATGCCTCACCATAAACCTGATCCACCATCTTGCACTCCCTTTCTCATCAGAACTAGAAGCTAACTCTATCCATAAAGCCACTGTCTCTGCATACCAGAGAGAATAAAAAATTTTAACTCTAAAACTGGTGCCTGGACCTATACACAAAGCGTCATTATCACAAACACCCAGGGATCTCCTCAACACGGAAACGCAAATTCACACTCGCACTCACATCAGAGGTAGACCCTAACCCTAATAATTAACTTATCCTTTCTGCACAACAGCCCTAACCTCTATATTCAAAGCCTAGCCATGACTCTTGGACCTGCCCCTTCACCATAACCATTGGCATCACCTGCGCTTCATCGTAATCCTAATCTTCAATCCCGAACGTGCCCTCCCATCGGAGAGAAACTCGAAATTTTTCCATAAACCTATCCTTCTTCTACACCTTACAGAACACAATAAACTTACTCTAGCCCTCGGCATTTTACCTGATCCAAAACCAACAGCCTCAATGTCTGTCTTCCCGCACCATAAGCCTGAAGCTCAAGGTGGCCCTCGCCCTCACTTCAGGGTCAGATGCAAACTCTAAATGTTACTCCACATTCCTGTAAATCTTACTGAACACCTAACCCTAACCCTAGCGCGAAGCCTTGGACTAGATTCTTCACCTACAACATTGATGTCAACTAAGACACATCTTAACTTGGAGCCTGAATTTCACATTCTCAATCACAACAGAAGAGAACCCTTATTCTCTCGGTAACCGTCCCTTCCGCAGAGATTTTCTCTTACAGATAGCCCTAACCCTCTCCCAGGACCCTTTCACTGAACCGCTAACATCAGCATCGACGTCTGTCATTCGTTCCCACAACCCTGAAGCTCGTTCTGGCCACTGCCCTCTTGTCAGAGTCGGATCAGAACGCTAAATGTCACTCAATTTTCCGCCGACTCCTTACCTTACAACTAATGCCAACCCTATCCCTGGTGCCAGGATCTGACACTTCACCTTCATCATTGATGTCACACTCACTTCACCTTAAACCTTAAACTTATTCTTGCACAAAACCTCACATCAGAGGTGGATCCGAATTCTAACTGCAACCCTATCTCACCCGTACTCCTTATCGAACACATAACCCTAACCCTAGATCTGACCCTTGAACCAGAATCTTCACCTTCACCATTGCTATCAACTATGACTCCCTTAATCCTCTGACTCGATCTCACACTCACACTCAATTCAGAATTTTTCGCAAATTCTGTCCATAACCATATTTTCTGCATAGACCTTTCCTTACAGAAAACCCTAACCCTAGCCCCGGATTCTTAACCTGAATGCTCACCGTAAGCATCGGTGTCACCGATGCCACATCTTGATGATGAAGTCCAAGCTGGCCTTCACCCACACGTCAGAGTAGGATGCTTAATCTAAACATAACCACATCCACCGCATAAACTTTAGACAATTGCCTAACCCTAACCCTAGCACATTCCTGTGACCTGAGCCTCCAAAATCATCATGGACGTCACCCTTGCCTCACTGCGACTCAGTTGGACAGTTGCCCTAAACTTGGAGAAGGACCCTCAGTCTAAACGTACCAATTGCCTGCCCCTACAGCTTTCCAAAAACCTAACCCTAACACTACCCCTGGCTCGGGCTCCTGAGACCTCACCTTGACCATTGACGTCATCCATGCCTCACCATAAACCTGATCCACCATCTTGCGCACCCTGTCACATCAGACTCAGAAGCTAACTCTATCCGTAAAGAGAATGTTTCTGTATACCAGAGAGAACACAGAATTTTATCCCTGAAACTGATGCCTGGACCTGTAGACAGAGTGTCAGCATCGGAGACACCCAGGGATCTCCCAACATGGAAACACAATTTCACAGTCACAGTAACATCAGAGCTAGACCTTAAGTCTTATAATTAACTTATTCTTTCTGTACTAGAGCCCGAATCAGTAATTCTAACCCTAGCCATGACTCTTGGACATGCCCCTTAATCGTAACCATTGGCATCACTCACGCTTCATCGTAATCCTTTACCTCAATCCCGCACTTGCCCTCCCATCAGAGAGAAACCTGAAGCCTTTCCATAACCCTATCCTTCCTGTACACCTTACAGAACAAAACTAAACTTACTCTAGCCCTTGGAACTATACCTGAACCGACACCATCAGCTTCAACGTCTGTCATGCCGCACCATAAGCCTGAATCTCAAGGTTGCCGTCACCCTCACGTCAGGGACAGATGCGAACTCTAAATGTAACTGCATAATCCTGTCAATCTTACTGAACACCTAACCCTAACCCTGGTGCCAAGCCCTGGACTAGATTTATCACCCGCAGCAATGATGTCAACTACGACACATCTTAATTCGGAGCTTGAATCTCACACTCGCACTGACATCAGAAGAGAACCCTAATTCTTTCGGAAACCGTCTTTTCCGCACTGATTTTCTCTTACAGATAACCCTAAGCGTATCCCAGGCCCCTTTCACTGAACCGCCACCATCAGCATCGACGTCTGTCATTCCTCCCCATAATCCTGAAGCTCGTTCTGGACGCTGCCCTCATGTCAGAGTCGGATCAGTACTCTAACTGTCACTCAATCTGCAGCATACTCCTCACCTTACAACTAATGCTGACCCTATCCCTGGTACCGGGATCTGACACTTCACCTTCATCATAGTTGTGACCCTCACTTCACCTTAAACTTAAACTTACTCTTGCACTCACCCTCACATCAGAGGCGGATCCGAATTCTAACTGCAACCCTACTTCACCCGTACTCCTTATCAAACCCATAACCCTACCCTAGATCTGAACCTTGAATCAGATTATTCACCTTCATCGTTGCTACCCACTATGACACCCTTAATGGTGTGACTCGATCTCACACTCGCCCTCAATTTAGAATTGCACCCTAATTCTGTCCATAACCATATTATATGCATAAACCTGCATACACCTTTCCTTACAGAAAACTCTAACCCTAGAACAGGTTCCTTTACCTGCATGCTCACCACCAGCATTGATGTCACCGATGCCATACCTTAATGATGAAGTCCAAACTGGCCTTCACCCACACGTCAGAGTAGGATCCTCTATCTAAACATAACCACATCCACGGCATAAACTAAAACAATTCCCTATCCCTAACCCTAGCACATACCTGTGGCCTGACCATCCATAATCTCCATGGATGTGACCCTTGCCTCATTGTAAGCCTGCGACTGAATTGGACAGTTGCCCTAACCTTGCAGAAGGACCCTCAGTCTAAACGTACCAACATCCTGCCCCTACGGCTTTCCAAAATCCTAACCCTAACCCTAGACCTAGCTCGTGTTCCTGACACCTCACCTTGACCATTGACGTCAACCATGCCTCACCATAAACCTGATCCACCATCTTGCACTCCCTTTCTCATCAGAACTAGAAGCCAACTCTATCCATAAAGCCAATGTCTCTGTATACCAGAGAGAACAAAAAATTTTAACTCTAAAACTGGTGCCTGGACCTATACACAAAGCGTCATTATCACAAACACCCAGGGATCTCCTCAACACGGAAACGCAAATTCACACTCGCACTCACATCAGAGGTAGACCCTAACCCTAATAATTAACTTATCCTTTCTGCACAACAGCCCTAACCTCTATATTCAAAGCCTAGCCATGAATCTTGGACCTGCCCCTTCACCACAACCATTGGCATCACCTGCGCTTCATCGTAATCCTAATCTTCAATCCCGAACGTGCCCTCCCATCGGAGAGAAACTCGAAATTTTTCCATAAACCTATCCTTCTTCTACACCTTACAGAACACAAT
This sequence comes from Manis javanica, assembly GCF_040802235.1. Classification (NCBI taxonomy): domain Eukaryota; kingdom Metazoa; phylum Chordata; class Mammalia; order Pholidota; family Manidae; genus Manis; species Manis javanica. The sequence continues at coordinate 34,254,916 of NC_133169.1, read as the reverse complement.
AAACTTACTCTAGCCCTCGGCATTTTACCTGATCCAAAACCAACAGCCTCAATGTCTGTCTTGCCGCACCATAAGCCTGAAGCTCAAGGTGGCCCTCGCCCTCACTTCAGGGTCAGATGCAAACTCTAAATGTTACTCCACATTCCTGTAAATCTTACTGAACACCTAACCCTAACCCTAGCGCGAAGCCTTGGACTAGATTCTTCACCTACAACATTGATGTCAACTAAGACACATCTTAACTCGGAGCCTGAATTTCACATTCTCAATCACAACAGAAGAGAACCCTTATTCTCTCGGTAACCGTCTCTTCCGCAGAGATTTTCTCTTACAGATAGCCCTAACCCTCTCCCAGGACCCTTTCACTGAACCGCTACCATCAGCATCGACGTCTGTCACACGTTCCCACAACCCTGAAGCTCGTTCTGGCCACTGCCCTCTTGTCAGAGTCGGATCAGAACGCTAAATGTCACTCAATTTTCCGCCGACTCCTTACCTTACAACTAATGCCAACCCTATCCCTGGTGCCAAGATCTGACACTTCACCTTCATCATTGATGTCACACTCACTTCACCTTAAACCTTAAACTTATTCTTGCACAAAACCTCACATCAGAGGTGGATCCGAATTCTAACTGCAACCTTATCTCACCCGTACTCCTTATCGAACACATAACCCTAACCCTTGATCTGACCCTTGAACCAGAATCTTCACCTTCACCGTTGCTATCAACTATGACTCCCTTAATCCTCTGACTCGATCTCACACTCACACTCAATTCAGAATTTTTCGCAAATTCTGTCCATAACCATACTTTCTGCATAGACCTTTCCTTACAGAAAACCCTAACCCTAGCCCCGGATCCTTAACCTGAATGCTCACCGTCAGCATCGGTGTCACCGATGCCACATTTTGATGATGAAGTCCAAGCTGGCCTTCACCCACACGTCAGAGTAGGATGCTTAATCTAAACATAACCACATCCACCGCATAAACTTTAGACAATTGCCTAACCCTAACCCTAGCACATTCCTGTGACCTGAGCCTCCAAAATCATCATGGACGTCACCCTTGCCTCACTGCGACTCAATTGGACAGTTGCCCTAAACTTGGAGAAGGACCCTCAGTCTAAACGTACCAATTGCCTGCCCCTACAGCTTTCCAAAAACCTAACCCTAACACTACCCCTGGCTCGGGGTCCTGACACCTCACCTTGACCATTGACGTCATCCATGCCTCACCATAAACCTGATCCACCATCTTGCGCACCCTGTCACATCAGACTCAGAAGCTAACTCTATCCGTAAAGAGAATGTTTCTGTATACCAGAGAGAACACAGAATTTTAACCCTGAAACTGATGCCTGGACCTGTAGACAGAGTGTCAGCATCGGAGACACCCAGGGATCTCCCAACACGGAAACACAATTTCACAGTCACAGTCACATCAGAGCTAGACCTTAAGTCTTATAATTAACTTATTCTTTCTGTACTAGAGCCCGAACCAGTAATTCTAACCCTAGCCATGACTCTTGGACATGCCCCTTAATCGTAACCATTGGCATCACTCACGCTTCATCGTAATCCTTTACCTCAATCCCGCACTTGCCCTCCCATCAGAGAGAAACCTGAAGCCTTTCCATAACCCTATCCTTCCTGTACACCTTACAGAACAAAACTAAACTTACTCTAGCCCTTGGAACTATACCTGAACCGACACCATCAGCTTCAACGTCTGTCATGCCGCACCATAAGCCTGAATCTCAAGGTCGCCGTCACCCTCACGTCAGGGACAGATGCGAACTCTAAATGTAACTGCATAATCCTGTCAATCTTACTGAACACCTAACCCTAACCCTAGTGCCAAGCCCTGGACTAGATTTTTCACCCGCAGCAATGATGTCAACTACGACACATCTTAATTCGGAGCTTGAATCTCACACTCGCACTGACATCAGAAGAGAACCCTAATTCTTTCGGAAACCGTCTTTTCCGCACTGATTTTCTCTTACAGATAACCCTAAGCGTATCCCAGGCCCCTTTCACTGAACCGCCACCATCAGCATCGACGTCTGTCATTCCTCCCCATAATCGTGAAGCTCGTTCTGGACGCTGCCCTCATGTCAGAGTCGGATCAGTACTCTAACTGTCACTCAATCTGCAGCATACTCCTTACCTTACAACTAATGCTGACCCTATCCCTGGTACCGGGATCTGACACTTCACCTTCATCATTGTTGTGACCCTCACTTCACCTGAAACTTAAACTTATTTTGCACTCACCCTCACATCAGAGGCGGATCCGAATTCTAACTGCAACCCTACTTCACCCGTACTCCTTATCAAACCCATAACCCTACCCTAGATCTGAACCTTGAATCAGATTATACACCTTCATCGTTGCTACCCACTATGACACACTTAATGGTGTGACTCGATCTCACACTCGCCCTCAATTTAGAATTGCACCCTAATTCTGTCCATAACCATATTATCTGCATAAACCTGCATAGACCATTCCTTACAGAACTCTCTAACCCTGGAACAGGTTCCTTTACCTGCATGCTCACCACCAGCATTGATGTCACCGATGCCATACCGTAATGATGAAGTCCAAACTGTCCATCACCCACACGTCAGAGTAGGATCCTCTATCTAAACATAACCACATCCACGGCATAAACTAAAACAATTCCCTATCCCTAACCCTAGCACATACCTGTGGCCTGACCATCCATAATTTCCATGGATGTGACCCTTGCCTCATTGTAAGCCTGCGTCTGAATTGGACAGTTGCCCTAACCTTGCAGAAGGACCCTCAGTCTAAACGTCCCAATACCCTGCCCCTACGGCTTTCCAAAATCCTAACCCTAACCCTAGCCCTGGCTCGTGGTCCTGACACCTCACCTTGACCATTGACGTCAACCATGCCTCACCATAAACCTGATCCACCATCTTGCACTCCCTTTCTCATCAGAACTAGAAGCCAACTCTATCCATAAAGCCACTGTCTCTGCATACCAGAGAGAACAAAAAATTTTAACTCTAAAACTGGTGCCTGGACCTATACACAAAGCGTCATTATCACAAACACCCAGGGATCTCCTCAACACGGAAACGCAAATTCACACTCGCACTCACATCAGAGGTAGACCCTAACCCTAATAATTAACTTATCCTTTCTGCACAACAGCCCTAACCTCTATATTCAAAGCCTAGCCATGACTCTTGGACCTGCCCCTTCACCATAACCATTGGCATCACCTGCGCTTCATCGTAATCCTAATCTTCAATCCCGAACGTGCCCTCCCATCGGAGAGAAACTCGAAATTTTTCCATAAACCTATCCTTCTTCTACACCTTACAGAACACAATAAACTTACTCTAGCCCTCGGCATTTTACCTGATCCAAAACCAACAGCCTCAATGTCTGTCTTGCCGCACCATAAGCCTGAAGCTCAATTTGGCCCTCGCCCTCACTTCAGGGTCAGATGCAAACTCTAAATGTTACTCCACATTCCTGTAAATCTTACTGAACACCTAACCCTAACCCTAACGCGAAGCCTTGGACTAGATTCTTCACCTACAACATTGATGTCAACTAAGACACATCTTAACTCGGAGCCTGAATTTCACATTCTCAATCACAACAGAAGAGAACCCTTATTCTCTCGGTAACCGTCTCTTCCGCAGAGATTTTCTCTTACAGATAGCCCTAACCCTCTCCCAGGACCCTTTCACTGAACCGCTACCATCAGCATCGACGTCTGTCATTCGTTCCCACAACCCTGAAGCTCGTTCTGGCCACTGCCCTCTTGTCAGAGTCGGATCAGAACGCTAAATGTCACTCAATTTTCCGCAGACTCCTTACCTTACAACTAATGCCAACCCTATCCCTGGTGCCAGGATCTGACACTTCACCTTCATCATTGATGTCACACTCACTTCACCTTAAACCTTAAACTTATTCTTGCACAAAACCTCACATCAGAGGTGGATCCGAATTCTAACTGCAACCCTATCTCACCCGTACTCCTTATCGAACACATAACCCTAACCCTAGATCTGACCCTTGAACCAGAATCTTCACCTTCACCGTTGCTATCAACTATGACTCCCTTAATCCTCTGACTCGATCTCACACTCACACTCAATTCAGAATTTTTCGCAAATTCTGTCCATAACCATATTTTCTGCATAGACGTTTCCTTACAGAAAACCCTAACCCTAGCCCCGGATCCTTAACCTGAATGCTCACCGTCAGCATCGGTGTCACCGATGCCACATCTTGATGATGAAGTCCAAGCTGGCCTTCACCCACACGTCAGAGTAGGATGCTTAATCTAAACATAACCACATCCACCGCATAAACTTTAGACAATTGCCTAACCCTAACCCTAGCACATTCCTGTGACCTGAGCCTCCAAAATCATCATGGACGTCACCCTTGCCTCACTGCGACTCAGTTGGAGAGTTGCCCTAAACTTGGAGAAGGACCCTCAGTCTAAACGTACCAATTGCCTGCCCCTACAGCTTTCCAAAAACCTAACCCTAACACTACCCCAGGCTTGGGCTCCTGAGACCTCACCTTGACCATTGACGTCATCCATGCCTCACCATAAACCTGATCCACCATCTTGCGCACCCTTTCACATCAGACTCAGAAGCTAACTCTATCCGTAAAGAGAATGTTTCTGTATACCAGAGAGAACACAGAATTTTAACCCTGAAACTGATGCTTGGACCTGTAGACAGAGTGTCAGCATCGGAGACACCCAGGGATCTCCCAACACGGAAATACAATTTCACAGTCACAGTCACATCTGAGCTAGACCTTAAGTCTTATACTTAACTTATTCTTTCTGTACTAGAGCCCGAACCAGTAATTCTAACCCTAGCCATGACTCTTGGACATGCCCCTTAATCGTAACCATTGGCATCACTCACGCTTCATCGTAATCCTTTACCTCAATCCCGCACTTGCCCTCCCATCAGAGAGAAACCTGAAGCCTTTCCATAACCCTATCCTTCCTGTACACCTTACAGAACAAAACTAAACTTACTCTAGCCCTTGGAACTATACCTGAACCGACACCATCAGCTTCAACGTCTGTCATGCCGCACCATAAGCCTGAATCTCAAGGTCGCCGTCACCCGCACGTCAGGGACAGATGCGAACTCTAAATGTAACTGCATAATCCTGTCAATCTTACTGAACACCTAACCCTAACCCTAGTGCCAAGCCCTGGACTAGATTTTTCACCCGCAGCAATGATGTCAACTACGACACATCTTAATTCGGAGCTTGAATCTCACACTCGCACTGACATCAGAAGAGAACCCTAATTCTTTCTGAAACCGTCTTTTCCGCACTGATTTTCTCTTACAGATAACCCTAAGCGTATCCCAGGCCCCTTTCACTGAACCGCCACCATCAGCCTCGACGTCTGTCATTCCTCCCCATAATCCTGAAGCTCGTTCTGGACGCTGCCCTCATGTCAGAGTCGGATCAGTACTCTAACTGTCACTCAATCTGCAGCATACTCCTTACCTTACAACTAATGCTGACCCTATCCCTGGTACCGGGATCTGACACTTCACCTTCATCATTGTTGTGACCCTCACTTCACCTGAAACTTAAACTTATTCTTGCACTCACCCTCACATCAGAGGCGGATCCGAATTCTAACTGCAACCCTACTTCACCCGTACTCCTTATCAAACCCATAACCCTACCCTAGATCTGAACCTTGAATCAGATTATTCACCTTTATCGTTGCTACCCACTATGACACCCTTAATGGTGTGACTCGATCTCACACTCGCCCTCAATTTAGAATTGCACCCTAATTCTGTCCATAACCATATTATCTGCATAAACCTGCATACACCTTTCCTTACAGAAAACTCTAACCCTAGAACAGGTTCCTTTACCTGCATGCTCACCACCAGCATTGATGTCACCGATGCCATACCTTAATGATGAAGTCCAAACTGGCCTTCACCCACACGTCAGAGTAGGATCCTCTATCTAAACATAACCACATCCACGGCATAAACTAAAACAATTCCCTATCCCTAACCCTAGCACATACCTGTGGCCTGACCATCCATAATCTCCATGGATGTGACCCTTGCCTCATTGTAAGCCTGCCACTGAATTGGACAGTTGCCCTAACATTGCAGAAGGACCCTCAGTCTAAACGTACCAATACCCTGCCCCTACGGCTTTCCAAAATCCTAACCCTAACCCTAGCCCTGGCTCGTGGTCCTGACACCTCACCTTGACATTGACGTCAACCATGCCTCACCATAAACCTGATCCACCATCTTGCACTCCCTTTCTCATCAGAACTAGAAGCCAACTGTATCCATAAAGCCACTGTCTCTGCATACCAGAGAGAACAAAAAATTTTAACTCTAAAACTGGTGCCTGGACCTATACACAAAGCGTCATTATCACAAACACCCAGGGATCTCCTCAACACGGAAACGCAAATTCACACTCGCACTCACATCAGAGGTAGACCCTAACCCTAATAATTAACTTATCCTTTCTGCACAACAGCCCTAACCTCTATATTCAAAGCCTAGCCATGACTCTTGGACCTGCCCCTTCACCATAACCATTGGCATCACCTGCGCTTCATCGTAATCCTAATCTTCAATCCCGAACGTGCCCTCCCATCGGAGAGAAACTCGAAATTTTTCCATAAACCTATCCTTCTTCTACACCTTACAGAACACAATAAACTTACTCTAGCCCTCGGCATTATACCTGATTCAAAACCAACAGCCTCAATGTCTGTCTTGCCGCACCATAAGCCTGAAGCTCAAGGTGGCCCTCGCCCTCACTTCAGGGTCAGATGCAAACTCTAAATGTTACTCCACATTCCTGTAAATCTTACTGAACACCTAACCCTAACCCTAGCGCGAAGCCTTGGACTAGATTCTTCACCTACAACATTGATGTCAACTAAGACACATCTTAACTCGGAGCCTGAATTTCACATTCTCAATCACAACAGAAGAGAACCCTTATTCTCTCGGTAACCGTCTCTTCCGCAGAGATTTTCTCTTCCAGATAGCCCTAACCCTCTCCCAGGACCCTTTCACTGAACCGCTACCATCAGCATCGACGTCTGTCATTCGTTCCCACAACCCTGAAGCTCGTTCTGGCCACTGCCCTCTTGTCAGAGTCGGATCAGAACGCTAAATGTCACTCAATTTTCCGCAGACTCCTTACCTTACAACTAATGCCAACCCTATCCCTGGTGCCAGGATCTGACACTTCACCTTCATCATTGATGTCACACTCACTTCACCTTAAACCTTAAACTTATTCTTGCACAAAACCTCACATCAGAGGTGGATCCGAATTCTAACTGCAACCCTATCTCACCCGTACTCCTTATCGAACACATAACCCTAACCCTAGATCTGACCCTTGAACCAGAATCTTCACCTTCACCGTTGCTATCAACTATGACTCCCTTAATCCTCTGACTCGATCTCACACTCACACTCAATTCAGAATTTTTCGCAAATTCTGTCCATAACCATATTTTCTGCATAGACCTTTCCTTACAGAAAACCCTAACCCTAGCCCCGGATCCTTAACCTGAATGCTCACCGTCAGCATCGGTGTCACCGATGCCACATCTTGATGATGAAGTCCAAGCTGGCCTTCACCACACGTCAGAGTAGGATGCTTAATCTAAACATAACCACATCCACCGCATAAACTTTAGACAATTGCCTAACCCTAACCCTAGCACATTCCTGTGACCTGAGCCTCCAAAATCATCATGGACGTCACCCTTGCCTCACTGCGACTCAGTTGGACAGTTGCCCTAAACTTGGAGAAGGACCCTCAGTCTAAACGTACCAATTGCCTGCCCCTACAGCTTTCCAAAAACCTAACCCTAACACTACCCCTGGCTCGGGCTCCTGAGACCTCACCTTGACCATTGACGTCATCCATGCCTCACCATAAACCTGATCCACCATCTTGCGCACCCTGTCACATCAGACTCAGAAGCTAACTCTATCCGTAAAAAGAATGTTTCTGTATACCAGAGAGAACACAGAATTTTAACCCTGAAACTGATGCCTGGACCTGTAGACAGAGTGTCAGCATCGGAGACACCCAGGGATCTCCCAACACGGAAACACAATTTGACAGTCACAGTCACATCAGAGCTAGACCTTAAGTCTTATAATTAACTTATTCTTTCTGTACTAGAGCCCGAACCAGTAATTCTAACCCTAGCCATGACTCTTGGACATGCCCCTTAATCGTAACCATTGGTATCACTCACGCTTCATCGTAATCCTTTACCTCAATCCCGCACTTGCCCTCCCATCAGAGAGAAACCTGAAGCCTTTCCATAACCCTATCCTTCCTGTACACCTTACAGAACAAAACTAAACTTACTCTAGCCCTTGGAACTATACCTGAACCGACACCATCAGCTTCAACGTCTGTCATGCCGCACCATAAGCCTGAATCTCAAGGTCGCCGTCACCCTCACGTCAGGGACAGATGCGAACTCTAAATGTAACTGCATAATCCTGTCAATCTTACTGAACACCTAACCGTAACCCTAGTGCCAAGCCCTGGACTAGATTTTTCACCCGCAGCAATGATGTCAACTACGACACATCTTAATTCGGAGCTTGAATCTCACACTCGCACTGACATCAGAAGAGAACCCTAATTCTTTCGGAAACCGTCTTTTCTGCACTGATTTTCTCTTACAGATAACCCTAAGCGTATCCCAGGCCCCTTTCACTGAACCGCCACCATCAGCATCGACGTCTGTCATTCCTCCCCATAATCCTGAAGCTCGTTCTGGACGCTGCCCTCATGTCAGAGTCGGATCAGTACTCTAACTGTCACTCAATCTGCAGCATACTCCTTACCTTACAACTAATGCTGACCCTATCCCTGGTACCGGGATCTGACACTTCACCTTCATCATTGTTGTAACCCTCACTTCACCTGAAACTTAAACTTATTCTTGCACTCACCCTCACATCAGAGGCGGATCCGAATTCTAACTGCAACCCTACTTCACCCGTACTCCTTATCAAACCCATAACCCTACCCTAGATCTGAACCTTGAATCAGATTATTCACCTTCATCGTTGCTACCCACTATGACACCCTTAATGGTGTGACTCGATCTCACACTCGCCCTCAATTTAGAATTGCACCCTAATTCTGTCCATAACCATATTATCTGCATAAACCTGCATAGACCTTTCCTTACAGAAAACTCTAACCCTAGAACAGGTTCCTTTACCTGCATGCTCACCACCAGCATTGATGTCACCGATGCCATACCTTAATGATGAAGTCCAAACTGGCCTTCACCCACACGTCAGAGTAGGATCCTCTATCTAAACATAACCACATCCACGGCATAAACTAAAACAATTCCCTATCCCTAACCCTAGCACATACCTGTGGCCTGACCATCCCTAATCAACATGGATGTGACCCTTGCCTCATTGTCAGCCTGCGACTGAATTGGACAGTTGCCCTAACCTTGCAGAAGGACCCTCAGTCTAAACGTACCAATACCCTGCCCCTACGGCTTTCCAAAATCCTAACCCTAACCCTAGCCCTGGCTGGTGGTCCTGACACCTCACCTTGACCATTGACGTCAACCATGCCTCACCATAAACCTGATCCACCATCTTGCACTCCCTTTCTCATCAGAACTAGAAGCCAACTCTATCCATAAAGCCACTGTCTCTGCATACCAGAGAGAACAAAAAATTTTAACTCTAAAACTGGTGCCTGGACCTATACACAAAGCGTCATTATCACAAACACCCAGAGATCTCCTCAACACGGAAACGCAAATTCACACTCGCACTCACATCAGAGGTAGACCCTAACCCTAATAATTAACTTATCCTTTCTGCACAACAGCCCTAACCTCTATATTCAAAGCCTAGCCATGACTCTTGGACCTGCCCCTTCACCATAACCATTGGCATCACCTGCGCTTCATCGTAATCCTAATCTTCAATCCCGAACGTGCCCTCCCATCGGAGAGAAACTCGAAATTTTTCCATAAACCTATCCTTCTTCTACACCTTACAGAACACAATAAACTTACTCTAGCCCTCGGCATTTTACCTGATCCAAAACCAACAGCCTCAATGTCTGTCTTGCCGCACCATAAGCCTGAAGCTCAAGGTGGCCCTCGCCCTCACTTCAGGGTCAGATGCAAACTCTAAATGTTACTCCACATTCCTGTAAATCTTACTGAACACCTAACCCTAACCCTAGCGCGAAGCCTTGGACTAGATTCTTCACCTACAACATTGATGTCAACTAAGACACATCTTAACTCGGAGCCTGAATTTCACATTCTCAATCACAACAGAAGAGAACCCTTATTCTCTCGGTAACCGTCTCTTCCGCAGAGATTTTCTCTTCCAGATAGCCCTAACCCTCTCCCAGGACCCTTTCACTGAACCGCTACCATCAGCATCGACGTCTGTCATTCGTTCCCACAACCCTGAAGCTCGTTCTGGCCACTGCCCTCTTGTCAGAGTCGGATCAGAACGCTAAATGTCACTCAATTTTCCGCAGACTCCTTACCTTACAACTAATGCCAACCCTATCCCTGGTGCCAGGATCTGACACTTCACCTTCATCATTGATGTCACACTCACTTCACCTTAAACCTTAAACTTATTCTTGCACAAAACCTCACATCAGAGGTGGATCCGAATTCTAACTGCAACCCTATCTCACCCGTACTCCTTATCGAACACATAACCCTAACCCTAGATCTGACCCTTGAACCAGAATCTTCACCTTCACCGTTGCTATCAACTATGACTCCCTTAATCCTCTGACTCGATCTCACACTCACACTCAATTCAGAATTTTTCGCAAATTCTGTCCATAACCATATTTTCTGCATAGACCTTTCCTTACAGAAAACCCTAACCCTAGCCCCGGATCCTTAACCTGAATGCTCACCGTCAGCATCGGTGTCACCGATGCCACATCTTGATGATGAAGTCCAAGCTGGCCTTCACCACACGTCAGAGTAGGATGCTTAATCTAAACATAACCACATCCACCGCATAAACTTTAGACAATTGCCTAACCCTAACCCTAGCACATTCCTGTGACCTGAGCCTCCAAAATCATCATGGACGTCACCCTTGCCTCACTGCGACTCAGTTGGACAGTTGCCCTAAACTTGGAGAAGGACCCTCAGTCTAAACGTACCAATTGCCTGCCCCTACAGCTTTCCAAAAACCTAACCCTAACACTACCCCTGGCTCGGGCTCCTGAGACCTCACCTTGACCATTGATGTCATCCATGCCTCACCATAAACCTGATCCACCATCTTGCGCACCCTGTCACATCAGACTCAGAAGCTAACTCTATCCGTAAAGAGAATGTTTCTGTATACCAGAGAGAACACAGAATTTTAACCCTGAAACTGATGCCTGGACCTGTAGACAGAGTGTCAGCATCGGAGACACCCAGGGATCTCCCAACACGGAAACACAATTTGACAGTCACAGTCACATCAGAGCTAGACCTTAAGTCTTATAATTAACTTATTCTTTCTGTACTAGAGCCCGAACCAGTAATTCTAACCCTAGCCATGACTCTTGGACATGCCCCTTAATCGTAACCATTGGTATCACTCACGCTTCATCGTAATCCTTTACCTCAATCCCGCACTTGCCCTCCCATCAGAGAGAAACCTGAAGCCTTTCCATAACCCTATCCTTCCTGTACACCTTACAGAACAAAACTAAACTTACTCTAGCCCTTGGAACTATACCTGAACCGACACCATCAGCTTCAACGTCTGTCATGCCGCACCATAAGCCTGAATCTCAAGGTCGCCGTCACCCTCACGTCAGGGACAGATGCGAACTCTAAATGTAACTGCATAATCCTGTCAATCTTACTGAACACCTAACCGTAACCCTAGTGCCAAGCCCTGGACTAGATTTTTCACCCGCAGCAATGATGTCAACTACGACACATCTTAATTCGGAGCTTGAATCTCACACTCGCACTGACATCAGAAGAGAACCCTAATTCTTTCGGAAACCGTCTTTTCTGCACTGATTTTCTCTTACAGATAACCCTAAGCGTATCCCAGGCCCCTTTCACTGAACCGCCACCATCAGCATCGACGTCTGTCATTCCTCCCCATAATCCTGAAGCTCGTTCTGGACGCTGCCCTCATGTCAGAGTCGGATCAGTACTCTAACTGTCACTCAATCTGCAGCATACTCCTTACCTTACAACTAATGCTGACCCTATCCCTGGTACCGGGATCTGACACTTCACCTTCATCATTGTTGTAACCCTCACTTCACCTGAAACTTAAACTTATTCTTGCACTCACCCTCACATCAGAGGCGGATCCGAATTCTAACTGCAACCCTACTTCACCCGTACTCCTTATCAAACCCATAACCCTACCCTAGATCTGAACCTTGAATCAGATTATTCACCTTCATCGTTGCTACCCACTATGACACCCTTAATGGTGTGACTCGATCTCACACTCGCCCTCAATTTAGAATTGCACCCTAATTCTGTCCATAACCATATTATCTGCATAAACCTGCATAGACCTTTCCTTACAGAAAACTCTAACCCTAGAACAGGTTCCTTTACCTGCATGCTCACCACCAGCATTGATGTCACCGATGCCATACCTTAATGATGAAGTCCAAACTGGCCTTCACCCACACGTCAGAGTAGGATCCTCTATCTAAACATAACCACATCCACGGCATAAACTAAAACAATTCCCTATCCCTAACCCTAGCACATACCTGTGGCCTGACCATCCCTAATCAACATGGATGTGACCCTTGCCTCATTGTCAGCCTGCGACTGAATTGGACAGTTGCCCTAAACTTGCAGAAGGACCCTCAGTCTAAACGTACCAATACCCTGCCCCTACGGCTTTCCAAAATCCTAACCCTAACCCTAGCCCTGGCTGGTGGTCCTGACACCTCACCTTGACCATTGACGTCAACCATGCCTCACCATAAACCTGATCCACCATCTTGCACTCCCTTTCTCATCAGAACTAGAAGCCAACTCTATCCATAAAGCCACTGTCTCTGCATACCAGAGAGAACAAAAAATTTTAACTCTAAAACTGGTGCCTGGACCTATACACAAAGCGTCATTATCACAAACACCCAGGGATCTCCTCAACACGGAAACGCAAATTCACACTCGCACTCACATCAGAGGTAGACCCTAACCCTAATAATTAACTTATCCTTTCTGCACAACAGCCCTAACCTCTATATTCAAAGCCTAGCCATGACTCTTGGACCTGCCCCTTCACCATAACCATTGGCATCACCTGCGCTTCATCGTAATCCTAATCTTCAATCCCGAACGTGCCCTCCCATCGGAGAGAAACTCGAAATTTTTCCATAAACCTATCCTTCTTCTACACCTTACAGAACACAATAAACTTACTCTAGCCCTCGGCATTTTACCTGATCCAAAACCAACAGCCTCAATGTCTGTCTTGCCGCACCATAAGCCTGAAGCTCAAGGTGGCCCTCGCCCTCACTTCAGGGTCAGATGCAAACTCTAAATGTTACTCCACATTCCTGTAAATCTTACTGAACACCTAACCCTAACCCTAACGCGAAGCCTTGGACTAGATTCTTCACCTACAACATTGATGTCAACTAAGACACATCTTAACTCGGAGCCTGAATTTCACATTCTCAATCACAACAGAAGAGAACCCTTATTCTCTCGGTAACCGTCTCTTCCGCAGAGATTTTCTCTTACAGATAGCCCTAACCCTCTCCCAGGACCCTTTCACTGAACCGCTACCATCAGCATCGACGTCTGTCATTCGTTCCCACAACCCTGAAGCTCGTTCTGGCCACTGCCCTCTTGTCAGAGTCGGATCAGAACGCTAAATGTCACTCAATTTTCCGCAGACTCCTTACCTTACAACTAATGCCAACCCTATCCCTGGTGCCAGGATCTGACACTTCACCTTCATCATTGATGTCACACTCACTTCACCTTAAACCTTAAACTTATTCTTGCACAAAACCTCACATCAGAGGTGGATCCGAATTCTAACTGCAAACCTATCTCACCCGTACTCCTTATCGAACACATAACCCTAACCCTAGATCTGACCCTTGAACCAGAATCTTCACCTTCACCGTTGCTATCAACTATGACTCCCTTAATCCTCTGACTCGATCTCACACTCACACTCAATTCAGAATTTTTCGCAAATTCTGTCCATAACCATATTTTCTGCATAGACGTTTCCTTACAGAAAACCCTAACCCTAGCCCCGGATCCTTAACCTGAATGCTCACCATCAGCATCGGTGTCACCGATGCCACATCTTGATGATGAAGTCCAAGCTGGCCTTCACCCACACGTCAGAGTAGGATGCTTAATCTAAACATAACCACATCCACCGCATAAACTTTAGACAATTGCCTAACCCTAACCCTAGCACATTCCTGTGACCTGAGCCTCCAAAATCATCATGGACGTAACCCTTGCCTCACTGCGACTCAGTTGGACAGTTGCCCTAAACTTGGAGAAGGACCCTCAGTCTAAACGTACCAATTGCCTGCCCCTACAGCTTTCCAAAAACCTAACCCTAACCCTACCCCAGGCTTGGGCTCCTGAGACCTCACCTTGACCATTGACGTCATCCATGCCTCACCATAAACCTGATCCACCATCTTGCGCACCCTTTCACATCAGACTCAGAAGCTAACTCTATCCGTAAAGAGAATGTTTCTGTATACCAGAGAGAACACAGAATTTTAACCCTGAAACTGATGCCTGGACCTGTAGACAGAGTGTCAGCATCGGAGACACCCAGGGATCTCCCAACACAGAAATACAATTTCACAGTCACAGTCACATCTGAGCTAGACCTTAAGTCTTATACTTAACTTATTCTTTCTGTACTAGAGCCCGAACCAGTAATTCTAACCCTAGCCATGACTCTTGGATATGCCCCTTAATCGTAACCATTGGCATCACTCACGCTTCATCGTAATCCTTTACCTCAATCCCGCACTTGCCCTCCCATCAGAGAGAAACCTGAAGCCTTTCCATAACCCTATCCTTCCTGTACACCTTACAGAACAAAACTAAACTTACTCTAGCCCTTGGAACCATACCTGAACCGACACCATCAGCTTCAACGTCTATCATGCCGCACCATAAGCCTGAATCTCAAGGTCGCCGTCACCCTCACGTCAGGGACAGATGCGAACTCTAAATGTAACTGCATAATCCTGTCAATCTTACTGAACACCTAACCCTAACCCTAGTGCCAAGCCCTGGACTAGATTTTTCACCCGCAGCAATGATGTCAACTACGACACATCTTAATTCGGAGCTTGAATCTCACACTCGCACTGACATCAGAAGAGAACCCTAATTCTTTCGGAAACCGTCTTTTCTGCACTGATTTTCTCTTACAGATAACCCTAAGCGTATCCCAGGCCCCTTTCACTGAACCGCCACCATCAGCATCGACGTCTGTCATTCCTCCCCATAATCCTGAAGCTCGTTCTGGACGCTGCCCTCATGTCAGAGTCGGATCAGTACTCTAACTGTCACTCAATCTGCAGCATACTCCTTACCTTACAACTAATGCTGACCCTATCCCTGGTACCGGGATCTGACACTTCACCTTCATCATTGTTGTGACCCTCACTTCACCTGACACTTAAACTTATTCTTGCACTCACCCTCACATCAGAGGCGGATCCGAATTCTAACTGCAACCCTACTTCACCCGTACTCCTTATCAAACCCATAACCCTACCCTAGATCTGAACCTTGAATCAGATTATTCACCTTCATCGTTGCTACCCACTATGACACCCTTAATGGTGTGACTCGATCTCACACTCGCCCTCAATTTAGAATTGCACCCTAATTCTGTCCATAACCATATTATCTGCATAAACCTGCATAGACCTTTCCTTACAGAAAACTCTAACCCTGGAACAGGTTCCTTTACCTGCATGCTCACCACCAGCATTGATGTCACCGATGCCATACCTTAATGATGAAGTCCAAACTGGCCTTCACCCACACGTCAGAGTAGGATCCTCTATCTAAACATAACCACATCCACGGCATAAACTAAAACAATTCCCTATCCCTAACCCTAGCACATACCTGTGGCCTGACCATCCATAATCTCCATGGATGTGACCCTTGCCTCATTGTAAGCCTGCGACTGAATTGGACAGTTGCCCTAACTTTGCAGAAGGACCCTCAGTCTAAACGTACCAATACCCTGCCCCTACGGCTTTCCAAAATCCTAACCCTAACCCTAGCCCTGGCTCGTGGTCCTGACACCTCACCTTGACCATTGACGTCAACCATGCCTCACCATAAACCTGATCCACCATCTTGCACTCCCTTTCTCATCAGAACTAGAAGCCAACTCTATCCATAAAGCCACTGTCTCTGCATACCAGAGAGAACAAAAAATTTTAACTCTAAAACTGGTGCCTGGACCTATACACAAAGCGTCATTATCACAAACACCCAGGGATCTCCTCAACACGGAAACGCAAATTCACACTCGCACTCACATCAGAGGTAGACCCTAACCCTAATAATTAACTTATCCTTTCTGCACAACAGCCCTAACCTCTATATTCAAAGCCTAGCCATGACTCTTGGACCTGCCCCTTCACCATAACCATTGGCATCTCCTGCGCTTCATCGTAATCCTAATCTTCAATCCCGAACGTGCCCTCCCATCGGAGAGATACTCGAAATTTTTCCATAAACCTATCCTTCTTCTACACCTTACAGAACACAATAAACTTACTCTAGCCCTCGGCATTTTACCTGATCCAAAACCAACAGCCTCAATGTCTGTCTTGCCGCACCATAAGCCTGAAGCTCAAGGTGGCCCTCGCCCTCACTTCAGGGTCAGATGCAAACTCTAAATGTTACTCCACATTCCTGTAAATCTTACTGAACACCTAACCCTAACCCTAGCGCGAAGCCTTGGACTAGATTCTTCACCTACAACATTGATGTCAACTAAGACACATCTTAACTCGGAGCCTGAATTTCACATTCTCAATCACAACAGAAGAGAACCCTTATTCTCTCGGTAACCGTCTCTTCCGCAGAGATTTTCTCTTCCAGATAGCCCTAACCCTCTCCCAGGACCCTTTCACTGAACCGCTACCATCAGCATCGACGTCTGTCATTCGTTCCCACAACCCTGAAGCTCGTTCTGGCCACTGCCCTCTTGTCAGAGTCGGATCAGAACGCTAAATGTCACTCAATTTTCCGCAGACTCCTTACCTTACAACTAATGCCAACCCTATCCCTGGTGCCAGGATCTGACACTTCACCTTCATCATTGATGTCACACTCACTTCACCTTAAACCTTAAACTTATTCTTGCACAAAACCTCACATCAGAGGTGGATCCGAATTCTAACTGCAACCCTATCTCACCCGTACTCCTTATCGAACACATAACCCTAACCCTAGATCTGACCCTTGAACCAGAATCTTCACCTTCACCGTTGCTATCAACTATGACTCCCTTAATCCTCTGACTCGATCTCACACTCACACTCAATTCAGAATTTTTCGCAAATTCTGTCCATAACCATATTTTCTGCATAGACCTTTCCTTACAGAAAACCCTAACCCTAGCCCCGGATCCTTAACCTGAATGCTCACCGTCAGCATCGGTGTCACCGATGCCACATCTTGATGATGAAGTCCAAGCTGGCCTTCACCACACGTCAGAGTAGGATGCTTAATCTAAACATAACCACATCCACCGCATAAACTTTAGACAATTGCCTAACCCTAACCCTAGCACATTCCTGTGACCTGAGCCTCCAAAATCATCATGGACGTCACCCTTGCCTCACTGCGACTCAGTTGGACAGTTGCCCTAAACTTGGAGAAGGACCCTCAGTCTAAACGTACCAATTGCCTGCCCCTACAGCTTTCCAAAAACCTAACCCTAACACTACCCCTGGCTCGGGCTCCTGAGACCTCACCTTGACCATTGACGTCATCCATGCCTCACCATAAACCTGATCCACCATCTTGCGCACCATGTCACATCAGACTCAGAAGCTAACTCTATCCGTAAAGAGAATGTTTCTGTATACCAGAGAGAACACAGAATTTTAACCCTGAAACTGATGCCTGGACCTGTAGACAGAGTGTCAGCATCGGAGACACCCAGGGATCTCCCAACACGGAAACACAATTTGACAGTCACAGTCACATCAGAGCTAGACCTTAAGTCTTATAATTAACTTATTCTTTCTGTACTAGAGCCCGAACCAGTAATTCTAACCCTAGCCATGACTCTTGGACATGCCCCTTAATCGTAACCATTGGTATCACTCACGCTTCATCGTAATCCTTTACCTCAATCCCGCACTTGCCCTCCCATCAGAGAGAAACCTGAAGCCTTTCCATAACCCTATCCTTCCTGTACACCTTACAGAACAAAACTAAACTTACTCTAGCCCTTGGAACTATACCTGAACCGACACCATCAGCTTCAACGTCTGTCATGCCGCACCATAAGCCTGAATCTCAAGGTCGCCGTCACCCTCACGTCAGGGACAGATGCGAACTCTAAATGTAACTGCATAATCCTGTCAATCTTACTGAACACCTAACCCTAACCCTAGTGCCAAGCCCTGGACTAGATTTTTCACCCGCAGCAATGATGTCAACTACGACACATCTTAATTCGGAGCTTGAATCTCACACTCGCACTGACATCAGAAGAGAACCCTAATTCTTTCGGAAACCGTCTTTTCTGCACTGATTTTCTCTTACAGATAACCCTAAGCGTATCCCAGGCCCCTTTCACTGAACCGCCACCATCAGCATCGACGTCTGTCATTCCTCCCCATAATCCTGAAGCTCGTTCTGGACGCTGCCCTCATGTCAGAGTCGGATCAGTACTCTAACTGTCACTCAATCTGCAGCATACTCCTTAACTTACAACTAATGCTGACCCTATCCCTGGTACCGGGATCTGACACTTCACCTTCATCATTGTTGTGACCCTCACTTCACCTGAAACTTAAACTTATTCTTGCACTCACCCTCACATCAGAGGCGGATCCGAATTCTAACTGCAACCCTACTTCACCCGTACTCCTTATCAAACCCATAACCCTACCCTAGATCTGAACCTTGAATCAGATTATTCACCTTCATCGTTGCTACCCACTATGACACCCTTAATGGTGTGACTCGATCTCACACTCGCCCTCAATTTAGAATTGCACCCTAATTCTGTCCATAACCATATTATCTGCATAAACCTGCATAGACCTTTCCTTACAGAAAACTCTAACCCTAGAACAGGTTCCTTTACCTGCATGCTCACCACCAGCATTGATGTCACCGATGCCATACCTTAATGATGAAGTCCAAACTGGCCTTCACCCACACGTCAGAGTAGGATCCTCTATCTAAACATAACCACATCCACGGCATAAACTAAAACAATTCCCTATCCCTAACCCTAGCACATACCTGTGGCCTGACCATCCATAATCTCCATGGATGTGACCCTTGCCTCATTGTAAGCCTGCGACTGAATTGGACAGTTGCCCTAACCTTGCAGAAGGACCCTCAGTCTAAACGTACCAATACCCTGCCCCTACGGCTTTCCAAAATCCTAACCCTAACCCTAGCCCTGGCTGGTGGTCCTGACACCTCACCTTGACCATTGACGTCAACCATGCCTCACCATAAACCTGATCCACCATCTTGCACTCCCTTTCTCATCAGAACTAGAAGCCAACTCTATCCATAAAGCCACTGTCTCTGCATACCAGAGAGAACAAAAAATTTTAACTCTAAAACTGGTGCCTGGACCTATACACAAAGCGTCATTATCACAAACACCCAGGGATCTCCTCAACACGGAAACGCAAATTCACACTCGCACTCACATCAGAGGTAGACCCTAACCCTAATAATTAACTTATCCTTTCTGCACAACAGCCCTAACCTCTATATTCAAAGCCTAGCCATGACTCTTGGACCTGCCCCTTCACCATAACCATTGGCATCACCTGCGCTTCATCGTAATCCTAATCTTCAATCCCGAACGTGCCCTCCCATCGGAGAGAAACTCGAAATTTTTCCATAAACCTATCCTTCTTCTACACCTTACAGAACACAATAAACTTACTCTAGCCCTCGGCATTTTACCTGATCCAAAACCAACAGCCTCAATGTCTGTCTTGCCGCACCATAAGCCTGAAGCTCAAGGTGGCCCTCGCCCTCACTTCAGGGTCAGATGCAAACTCTAAATGTTACTCCACATTCCTGTAAATCTTACTGAACACCTAACCCTAACCCTAGCGCGAAGCCTTGGACTAGATTCTTCACCTACAACATTGATGTCAACTAAGACACATCTTAACTCGGAGCCTGAATTTCACATTCTCAATCACAACAGAAGAGAACCCTTATTCTCTCGGTAACCGTCTCTTCCGCAGAGATTTTCTCTTCCAGATAGCCCTAACCCTCTCCCAGGACCCTTTCACTGAACCGCTACCATCAGCATCGACGTCTGTCATTCGTTCCCACAACCCTGAAGCTCGTTCTGGCCACTGCCCTCTTGTCAGAGTCGGATCAGAACGCTAAATGTCACTCAATTTTCCGCAGACTCCTTACCTTACAACTAATGCCAACCCTATCCCTGGTGCCAGGATCTGACACTTCACCTTCATCATTGATGTCACACTCACTTCACCTTAAACCTTAAACTTATTCTTGCACAAAACCTCACATCAGAGGTGGATCCGAATTCTAACTGCAACCCTATCTCACCCGTACTCCTTATCGAACACATAACCCTAACCCTAGATCTGACCCTTGAACCAGAATCTTCACCTTCACCGTTGCTATCAACTATGACTCCCTTAATCCTCTGACTCGATCTCACACTCACACTCAATTCAGAATTTTTCGAAAATTCTGTCCATAACCATATTTTCTGCATAGACCTTTCCTTACAGAAAACCCTAACCCTAGCCCCGGATCCTTAACCTGAATGCTCACCGTCAGCATCGGTGTCACCGATGCCACATCTTGATGATGAAGTCCAAGCTGGCCTTCACCACACGTCAGAGTAGGATGCTTAATCTAAACATAACCACATCCACCGCATAAACTTTAGACAATTGCCTAACCCTAACCCTAGCACATTCCTGTGACCTGAGCCTCCAAAATCATCATGGACGTCACCCTTGCCTCACTGCGACTCAGTTGGACAGTTGCCCTAAACTTGGAGAAGGACCCTCAGTCTAAACGTACCAATTGCCTGCCCCTACAGCTTTCCAAAAACCTAACCCTAACACTACCCCTGGCTCGGGGTCCTGACACCTCACCTTGACCATTGATGTCATCCATGCCTCACCATAAACCTGATCCACCATCTTGCGCACCCTGTCACATCAGACTCAGAAGCTAACTCTATCCGTAAAGAGAATGTTTCTGTATACCAGAGAGAACACAGAATTTTAACCCTGAAACTGATGCCTGGACCTGTAGACAGAGTGTCAGCATCGGAGACACCCAGGGATCTCCCAACACGGAAACACAATTTGACAGTCACAGTCACATCAGAGCTAGACCTTAAGTCTTATAATTAACTTATTCTTTCTGTACTAGAGCCCGAACCAGTAATTCTAACCCTAGCCATGACTCTTGGACATGCCCCTTAATCGTAACCATTGGTATCACTCACGCTTCATCGTAATCCTTTACCTCAATCCCGCACTTGCCCTCCCATCAGAGAGAAACCTGAAGCCTTTCCATAACCCTTTCCTTCCTGTACACCTTACAGAACAAAACTAAACTTACTCTAGCCCTTGGAACTATACCTGAACCGACACCATCAGCTTCAACGTCTGTCATGCCGCACCATAAGCCTGAATCTCAAGGTCGCCGTCACCCTCACGTCAGGGACAGATGCGAACTCTAAATGTAACTGCATAATCCTGTCAATCTTACTGAACACCTAACCGTAACCCTAGTGCCAAGCCCTGGACTAGATTTTTCACCCGCAGCAATGATGTCAACTACGACACATCTTAATTCGGAGCTTGAATCTCACACTCGCACTGACATCAGAAGAGAACCCTAATTCTTTCGGAAACCGTCTTTTCTGCACTGATTTTCTCTTACAGATAACCCTAAGCGTATCCCAGGCCCCTTTCACTGAACCGCCACCATCAGCATCGACGTCTGTCATTCCTCCCCATAATCCTGAAGCTCGTTCTGGACGCTGCCCTCATGTCAGAGTCGGATCAGTACTCTAACTGTCACTCAATCTGCAGCATACTCCTTACCTTACAACTAATGCTGACCCTATCCCTGGTACCGGGATCTGACACTTCACCTTCATCATTGTTGTAACCCTCACTTCACCTGAAACTTAAACTTATTCTTGCACTCACCCTCACATCAGAGGCGGATCCGAATTCTAACTGCAACCCTACTTCACCCGTACTCCTTATCAAACCCATAACCCTACCCTAGATCTGAACCTTGAATCAGATTATTCACCTTCATCGTTGCTACCCACTTTGACACCCTTAATGGTGTGACTCGATCTCACACTCGCCCTCAATTTAGAATTGCACCCTAATTCTGTCCATAACCATATTATCTGCATAAACCTGCATAGACCTTTCCTTACAGAAAACTCTAACCCTAGAACAGGTTCCTTTACCTGCATGCTCACCACCAGCATTGATGTCACCGATGCCATACCTTAATGATGAAGTCCAAACTGGCCTTCACCCACACGTCAGAGTAGGATCCTCTATCTAAACATAACCACATCCACGGCATAAACTAAAACAATTCCCTATCCCTAACCCTAGCACATACCTGTGGCCTGACCATCCCTAATCAACATGGATGTGACCCTTGCCTCATTGTCAGCCTGCGACTGAATTGGACAGGTGCCCTAAACTTGCAGAAGGACCCTCAGTCTAAACGTACCAATACCCTGCCCCTACGGCTTTCCAAAATCCTAACCCTAACCCTAGCCCTGGCTGGTGGTCCTGACACCTCACCTTGACCATTGACGTCAACCATGCCTCACCATAAACCTGATCCACCATCTTGCACTCCCTTTCTCATCAGAACTAGAAGCCAACTCTATCCATAAAGCCACTGTCTCTGCATACCAGAGAGAACAAAAAATTTTAACTCTAAAACTGGTGCCTGGACCTATACACAAAGCGTCATTATCACAAACACCCAGGGATCTCCTCAACACGGAAACGCAAATTCACACTCGCACTCACATCAGAGGTAGACCCTAACCCTAATAATTAACTTATCCTTTCTGCACAACAGCCCTAACCTCTATATTCAAAGCCTAGCCATGACTCTTGGACCTGCCCCTTCACCATAACCATTGGCATCACCTGCGCTTCATCGTAATCCTAATCTTCAATCCCGAACGTGCCCTCCCATCGGAGAGAAACTCGAAATTTTTCCATAAACCTATCCTTCTTCTACACCTTACAGAACACAATAAACTTACTCTAGCCCTCGGCATTTTACCTGATCCAAAACCAACAGCCTCAATGTCTGTCTTGCCGCACCATAAGCCTGAAGCTCAAGGTGGCCCTCGCCCTCACTTCAGGGTCAGATGCAAACTCTAAATGTTACTCCACATTCCTGTAAATCTTACTGAACACCTAACCCTAACCCTAACGCGAAGCCTTGGACTAGATTCTTCACCTACAACATTGATGTCAACTAAGACACATCTTAACTCGGAGCCTGAATTTCACATTCTCAATCACAACAGAAGAGAACCCTTATTCTCTCGGTAACCGTCTCTTCCGCAGAGATTTTCTCTTACAGATAGCCCTAACCCTCTCCCAGGACCCTTTCACTGAACCGCTACCATCAGCATCGACGTCTGTCATTCGTTCCCACAACCCTGAAGCTCGTTCTGGCCACTGCCCTCTTGTCAGAGTCGGATCAGAACGCTAAATGTCACTCAATTTTCCGCAGACTCCTTACCTTACAACTAATGCCAACCCTATCCCTGGTGCCAGGATCTGACACTTCACCTTCATCATTGATGTCACACTCACTTCACCTTAAACCTTAAACTTATTCTTGCACAAAACCTCACATCAGAGGTGGATCCGAATTCTAACTGCAACCCTATCTCACCCGTACTCCTTATCGAACACATAACCCTAACCCTAGATCTGACCCTTGAACCAGAATCTTCACCTTCACCGTTGCTATCAACTATGACTCCCTTAATCCTCTGACTCGATCTCACACTCACACTCAATTCAGAATTTTTCGCAAATTCTGTCCATAACCATATTTTCTGCATAGACGTTTCCTTACAGAAAACCCTAACCCTAGCCCCGGATCCTTAACCTGAATGCTCACCGTCAGCATCGGTGTCACCGATGCCACATCTTGATGATGAAGTCCAAGCTGGCCTTCACCCACACGTCAGAGTAGGATGCTTAATCTAAACATAACCACATCCACCGCATAAACTTTAGACAATTGCCTAACCCTAACCCTAGCACATTCCTGTGACCTGAGCCTCCAAAATCATCATGGACGTCACCCTTGCCTCACTGCGACTCAGTTGGACAGTTGCCCTAAACTTGGAGAAGGACCCTCAGTCTAAACGTACCAATTGCCTGCCCCTACAGCTTTCCAAAAACCTAACCCTAACCCTACCCCAGGCTTGGGCTCCTGAGACCTCACCTTGACCATTGACGTCATCCATGCCTCACCATAAACCTGATCCACCATCTTGCGCACCCTTTCACATCAGACTCAGAAGCTAACTCTATCCGTAAAGAGAATGTTTCTGTATACCAGAGAGAACACAGAATTTTAACCCTGAAACTGATGCCTGGACCTGTAGACAGAGTGTCAGCATCGGAGACACCCAGGGATCTCCCAACACGGAAATACAATTTCACAGTCACAGTCACATCTGAGCTAGACCTTAAGTCTTATACTTAACTTATTCTTTCTGTACTAGAGCCCGAACCAGTAATTCTAACCCTAGCCATGACTCTTGGATATGCCCCTTAATCGTAACCATTGGCATCACTCACGCTTCATCGTAATCCTTTACCTCAATCCCGCACTTGCCCTCCCATCAGAGAGAAACCTGAAGCCTTTCCATAACCCTATCCTTCCTGTACACCTTACAGAACAAAACTAAACTTACTCTAGCCCTTGGAACTATACCTGAACCGACACCATCAGCTTCAACGTCTGTCATGCCGCACCATAAGCCTGAATCTCAAGGTCGCCGTCACCCTCACGTCAGGGACAGATGCGAACTCTAAATGTAACTGCATAATCCTGTCAATCTTACTGAACACCTAACCCTAACCCTAGTGCCAAGCCCTGGACTAGATTTTTCACCCGCAGCAATGATGTCAACTACGACACATCTTAATTCGGAGCTTGAATCTCACACTCGCACTGACATCAGAAGAGAACCCTAATTCTTTCGGAAACCGTCTTTTCTGCACTGATTTTCTCTTACAGATAACCCTAAGCGTATCCCAGGCCCCTTTCACTGAACCGCCACCATCAGCATCGACGTCTGTCATTCCTCCCCATAATCCTGAAGCTCGTTCTGGACGCTGCCCTCATGTCAGAGTCGGATCAGTACTCTAACTGTCACTCAATCTGCAGCATACTCCTTACCTTACAACTAATGCTGACCCTATCCCTGGTACCGGGATCTGACACTTCACCTTCATCATTGTTGTGACCCTCACTTCACCTGACACTTAAACTTATTCTTGCACTCACCCTCACATCAGAGGCGGATCCGAATTCTAACTGCAACCCTACTTCACCCGTACTCCTTATCAAACCCATAACCCTACCCTAGATCTGAACCTTGAATCAGATTATTCACCTTCATCGTTGCTACCCACTATGACACCCTTAATGGTGTGACTCGATCTCACACTCGCCCTCAATTTAGAATTGCACCCTAATTCTGTCCATAACCATATTATCTGCATAAACCTGCATAGACCTTTCCTTACAGAAAACTCTAACCCTGGAACAGGTTCCTTTACCTGCATGCTCACCACCAGCATTGATGTCACCGATGCCATACCTTAATGATGAAGTCCAAACTGGCCTTCACCCACACGTCAGAGTAGGATCCTCTATCTAAACATAACCACATCCACGGCATAAACTAAAACAATTCCCTATCCCTAACCCTAGCACATACCTGTGGCCTGACCATCCATAATCTCCATGGATGTGACCCTTGCCTCATTGTAAGCCTGCGACTGAATTGGACAGTTGCCCTAACTTTGCAGAAGGACCCTCAGTCTAAACGTACCAATACCCTGCCCCTACGGCTTTCCAAAATCCTAACCCTAACCCTAGCCCTGGCTCGTGGTCCTGACACCTCACCTTGACCATTGACGTCAACCATGCCTCACCATAAACCTGATCCACCATCTTGCACTCCCTTTCTCATCAGAACTAGAAGCCAACTCTATCCATAAAGCCACTGTCTCTGCATACCAGAGAGAACAAAAAATTTTAACTCTAAAACTGGTGCCTGGACCTATACACAAAGCGTCATTATCACAAACACCCAGGGATCTCCTCAACACGGAAACGCAAATTCACACTCGCACTCACATCAGAGGTAGACCCTAACCCTAATAATTAACTTATCGTTTCTGCACAACAGCCCTAACCTCTATATTCAAAGCCTAGCCATGACTCTTGGACCTGCCCCTTCACCATAACCATTGGCATCTCCTGCGCTTCATCGTAATCCTAATCTTCAATCCCGAACGTGCCCTCCCATCGGAGAGATACTCGAAATTTTTCCATAAACCTATCCTTCTTCTACACCTTACAGAACACAATAAACTTACTCTAGCCCTCGGCATTTTACCTGATCCAAAACCAACAGCCTCAATGTCTGTCTTGCCGCACCATAAGCCTGAAGCTCAAGGTGGCCCTCGCCCTCACTTCAGGGTCAGATGCAAACTCTAAATGTTACTCCACATTCCTGTAAATCTTACTGAACACCTAACCCTAACCCTAGCGCGAAGCCTTGGACTAGATTCTTCACCTACAACATTGATGTCAACTAAGACACATCTTAACTCGGAGCCTGAATTTCACATTCTCAATCACAACAGAAGAGAACCCTTATTCTCTCGGTAACCGTCTCTTCCGCAGAGATTTTCTCTTCCAGATAGCCCTAACCCTCTCCCAGGACCCTTTCACTGAACCGCTACCATCAGCATCGACGTCTGTCATTCGTTCCCACAACCCTGAAGCTCGTTCTGGCCACTGCCCTCTTGTCAGAGTCGGATCAGAACGCTAAATGTCACTCAATTTTCCGCAGACTCCTTACCTTACAACTAATGCCAACCCTATCCCTGGTGCCAGGATCTGACACTTCACCTTCATCATTGATGTCACACTCACTTCACCTTAAACCTTAAACTTATTCTTGCACAAAACCTCACATCAGAGGTGGATCCGAATTCTAACTGCAACCCTATCTCACCCGTACTCCTTATCGAACACATAACCCTAACCCTAGATCTGACCCTTGAACCAGAATCTTCACCTTCACCGTTGCTATCAACTATGACTCCATTAATCCTCTGACTCGATCTCACACTCACACTCAATTCAGAATTTTTCGCAAATTCTGTCCATAACCATATTTTCTGCATAGACCTTTCCTTACAGAAAACCCTAACCCTAGCCCCGGATCCTTAACCTGAATGCTCACCGTCAGCATCGGTGTCACCGATGCCACATCTTGATGATGAAGTCCAAGCTGGCCTTCACCACACGTCAGAGTAGGATGCTTAATCTAAACATAACCACATCCACCGCATAAACTTTAGACAATTGCCTAACCCTAACCCTAGCACATTCCTGTGACCTGAGCCTCCAAAATCATCATGGACGTCACCCTTGCCTCACTGCGACTCAGTTGGACAGTTGCCCTAAACTTGGAGAAGGACCCTCAGTCTAAACGTACCAATTGCCTGCCCCTACAGCTTTCCAAAAACCTAACCCTAACACTACCCCTGGCTCGGGCTCCTGAGACCTCACCTTGACCATTGACGTCATCCATGCCTCACCATAAACCTGATCCACCATCTTGCGCACCCTGTCACATCAGACTCAGAAGCTAACTCTATCCGTAAAGAGAATGTTTCTGTATACCAGAGAGAACACAGAATTTTAACCCTGAAACTGATGCCTGGACCTGTAGACAGAGTGTCAGCATCGGAGACACCCAGGGATCTCCCAACACGGAAACACAATTTGACAGTCACAGTCACATCAGAGCTAGACCTTAAGTCTTATAATTAACTTATTCTTTCTGTACTAGAGCCCGAACCAGTAATTCTAACCCTAGCCATGACTCTTGGACATGCCCCTTAATCGTAACCATTGGTATCACTCACGCTTCATCGTAATCCTTTACCTCAATCCCGCACTTGCCCTCCCATCAGAGAGAAACCTGAAGCCTTTCCATAACCCTATCCTTCCTGTACACCTTACAGAAGAAAACTAAACTTACTCTAGCCCTTGGAACTATACCTGAACCGACACCATCAGCTTCAACGTCTGTCATGCCGCACCATAAGCCTGAATCTCAAGGTCGCCGTCACCCTCACGTCAGGGACAGATGCGAACTCTAAATGTAACTGCATAATCCTGTCAATCTTACTGAACACCTAACCGTAACCCTAGTGCCAAGCCCTGGACTAGATTTTTCACCCGCAGCAATGATGTCAACTACGACACATCTTAATTCGGAGCTTGAATCTCACACTCGCACTGACATCAGAAGAGAACCCTAATTCTTTCGGAAACCGTCTTTTCTGCACTGATTTTCTCTTACAGATAACCCTAAGCGTATCCCAGGCCCCTTTCACTGAACCGCCACCATCAGCATCGACGTCTGTCATTCCTCCCCATAATCCTGAAGCTCGTTCTGGACGCTGCCCTCATGTCAGAGTCGGATCAGTACTCTAACTGTCACTCAATCTGCAGCATACTCCTTACCTTACAACTAATGCTGACCCTATCCCTGGTACCGGGATCTGACACTTCACCTTCATCATTGTTGTAACCCTCACTTCACCTGAAACTTAAACTTATTCTTGCACTCACCCTCACATCAGAGGCGGATCCGAATTCTAACTGCAACCCTACTTCACCCGTACTCCTTATCAAACCCATAACCCTACCCTAGATCTGAACCTTGAATCAGATTATTCACCTTCATCGTTGCTACCCACTATGACACCCTTAATGGTGTGACTCGATCTCACACTCGCCCTCAATTTAGAATTGCACCCTAATTCTGTCCATAACCATATTATCTGCATAAACCTGCATAGACCTTTCCTTACAGAAAACTCTAACCCTAGAACAGGTTCCTTTACCTGCATGCTCACCACCAGCATTGATGTCACCGATGCCATACCTTAATGATGAAGTCCAAACTGGCCTTCACCCACACGTCAGAGTAGGATCCTCTATCTAAACATAACCACATCCACGGCATAAACTAAAACAATTCCCTATCCCTAACCCTAGCACATACCTGTGGCCTGACCATCCCTAATCAACATGGATGTGACCCTTGCCTCATTGTCAGCCTGCGACTGAATTGGACAGTTGCCCTAACCTTGCAGAAGGACCCTCAGTCTAAACGTACCAATACCCTGCCCCTACGGCTTTCCAAAATCCTAACCCTAACCCTAGCCCTGGCTGGTGGTCCTGACACCTCACCTTGACCATTGACGTCAACCATGCCTCACCATAAACCTGATCCACCATCTTGCACTCCCTTTCTCATCAGAACTAGAAGCCAACTCTATCCATAAAGCCACTGTCTCTGCATACCAGAGAGAACAAAAAATTTTAACTCTAAAACTGGTGCCTGGACCTATACACAAAGCGTCATTATCACAAACACCCAGGGATCTCCTCAACACGGAAACGCAAATTCACACTCGCACTCACATCAGAGGTAGACCCTAACCCTAATAATTAACTTATCCTTTCTGCACAACAGCCCTAACCTCTATATTCAAAGCCTAGCCATGACTCTTGGACCTGCCCCTTCACCATAACCATTGGCATCACCTGCGCTTCATCGTAATCCTAATCTTCAATCCCGAACGTGCCCTCCCATCGGAGAGAAACTCGAAATTTTTCCATAAACCTATCCTTCTTCTACACCTTACAGAACACAATAAACTTACTCTAGCCCTCGGCATTTTACCTGATCCAAAACCAACAGCCTCAATGTCTGTCTTGCCGCACCATAAGCCTGAAGCTCAAGGTGGCCCTCGCCCTCACTTCAGGGTCAGATGCAAACTCTAAATGTTACTCCACATTCCTGTAAATCTTACTGAACACCTAACCCTAACCCTAACGCGAAGCCTTGGACTAGATTCTTCACCTACAACATTGATGTCAACTAAGACACATCTTAACTCGGAGCCTGAATTTCACATTCTCAATCACAACAGAAGAGAACCCTTATTCTCTCGGTAACCGTCTCTTCCGCAGAGATTTTCTCTTCCAGATAGCCCTAACCCTCTCCCAGGACCCTTTCACTGAACCGCTACCATCAGCATCGACGTCTGTCATTCGTTCCCACAACCCTGAAGCTCGTTCTGGCCACTGCCCTCTTGTCAGAGTCGGATCAGAACGCTAAATGTCACTCAATTTTCCGCAGACTCCTTACCTTACAACTAATGCCAACCCTATCCCTGGTGCCAGGATCTGACACTTCACCTTCATCATTGATGTCACACTCACTTCACCTTAAACCTTAAACTTATTCTTGCACAAAACCTCACATCAGAGGTGGATCCGAATTCTAACTGCAACCCTATCTCACCCGTACTCCTTATCGAACACATAACCCTAACCCTAGATCTGACCCTTGAACCAGAATCTTCACCTTCACCGTTGCTATCAACTATGACTCCCTTAATCCTCTGACTCGATCTCACACTCACACTCAATTCAGAATTTTTCGCAAATTCTGTCCATAACCATATTTTCTGCATAGACCTTTCCTTACAGAAAACCCTAACCCTAGCCCCGGATCCTTAACCTGAATGCTCACCGTCAGCATCGGTGTCACCGATGCCACATCTTGATGATGAAGTCCAAGCTGGCCTTCACCACACGTCAGAGTAGGATGCTTAATCTAAACATAACCACATCCACCGCATAAACTTTAGACAATTGCCTAACCCTAACCCTAGCACATTCCTGTGACCTGAGCCTCCAAAATCATCATGGACGTCACCCTTGCCTCACTGCGACTCAGTTGGACAGTTGCCCTAAACTTGGAGAAGGACCCTCAGTCTAAACGTACCAATTGCCTGCCCCTACAGCTTTCCAAAAACCTAACCCTAACACTACCCCTGGCTCGGGCTCCTGAGACCTCACCTTGACCATTGATGTCATCCATGCCTCACCATAAACCTGATCCACCATCTTGCGCACCCTGTCACATCAGACTCAGAAGCTATCTCTATCCGTAAAGAGAATGTTTCTGTATACCAGAGAGAACACAGAATTTTAACCCTGCAACTGATGCCTGGACCTGTATACAGTGTGTCAGCATCGGAGACACCCAGGGATCTCCCAACACGGAAACACAGTTTCACAGTCACAGTCACATCAGAGCTAGACCTTAAGTCTTATAATTAACTTATTCTTTCTGTACTAGAGCCCGAACCAGTAATTCTAACCCTAGCCATGACTCTTGGACATGCCCCTTAATCGTAACCATTGGCATCACTCATGCTTCATCGTAATCCTTTACCTCAATCTCGCACTTGCCCTCCCATCAGAGAGAAACCTGAAGCCTTTCCATAACCCTATCCTTCCTGTACACCTTACTGAACAAAACTAAACTTACTCTAGCCCTTGGGACTATACCTGAACCGACACCATCAGCTTCAACGTCTGTCATGCCGCACCATAAGCCTGAATCTCAAGGTCGCCGTCACCCGCACGTCAGGGACAGATGCGAACTCTAAATGTAACTGCATAATCCTGTCAATCTTACTGAACACCTAACCCTAACCCTAGTGCCAAGCCCTGGACTAGATTTTTCACCCGCAGCAATGATGTCAACTATGACACATCTTAATTCGGAGCTTGAATCTCACACTCGCACTGACATCAGAAGAGAACCCTAGTTCTTTCGGAAACCGTCTTTTCCGCACTGATTTTCTCTTACAGATAACCCTTAGCGTATCCCAGGCCCCTTTCACTGAACCGCCACCATCAGCATCGACGTCTGTCATTCCTCCCCATAATCCTGAAGCTCGTTCTGGACGCTGCCCTCATGTCAGAGTCGGATCAGTACTCTAACTGTCACTCAATCTGCAGCATACTCCTTACCTTACAACTAATGCTGACCCTATCCCTGGTACCGGGATCTGACACTTCACCTTCATCATTGTTGTGACCCTCACTTCACCTGAAACTTAAACTTATTCTTGCACTCACCCTCACATCAGAGGCGGATCCGAATTCTAACTGCAACCCTACTTCACCCGTACTCCTTATCAAACCCATAACCCTACCCTAGATCTGAACCTTGAATCAGATTATTCACCTTCATCGTTGCTACCCACTATGACACCCTTAATGGTGTGACTCGATCTCACACTCGCCCTCAATTTAGAATTGCACCCTAATTCTGTCCATAACCATATTATCTGCATAAACCTGCATAGACCTTTCCTTACAGAAAACTCTAACCCTAGAACAGGTTCCTTTACCTGCATGCTCACCACCAGCATTGATGTCACCGATGCCATACCTTAATGATGAAGTCCAAACTGGCCTTCACCCACACGTCAGAGTAGGATCCTCTATCTAAACATAAGCACATCCACGGCATAAACTAAAACAATTCCCTATCCCTAACCCTAGCACATACCTGTGGCCTGACCATCCATAATCTCCATGGATGTGACCCTTGCCTCATTGTAAGCCTGCGACTGAATTGGACAGTTGCCCTAACCTTGCAGAAGGACCCTCAGTCTAAACGTACCAATACCCTGCCCCTACGGCTTTCCAAAATCCTAACCCTAACCCTAGCCCTGGCTCGTGGTCCTGACACCTCACCTTGACCATTGACGTCAACCATGCCTCACCATAAACCTGATCCACCATCTTGAACTCCCTTTCTCATCAGAACTAGAAGCCAACTCTATCCATAAAGCCACTGTCTCTGTATACCAGAGAGAACAAAAAATTTTAACTCTAAAACTGGTGCCTGGACCTACACACAAAGCGTCATTATCACAAACACCCAGGGATCTCCTCAACACGGAAACGCAAATTCACACTCGCACTCACATCAGAGGTAGACCCTAACCCTAATAATTAACTTATCCTTTCTGCACAACAGCCCTAACCTCTATATTCAAAGCCTAGCCATGACTCTTGGACCTGCCCCTTCACCATAACCGTTGGCATCAGCTGCGCTTCATCGTAATCCTAATCTTCAATCCCGAACGTGCCCTCCCATCGGAGAGAAACTCGAAATTTTTCCATAAACCTATCCTTCTTCTACACCTTACAGAACACAATAAACTTACTCTAGCCCTCGGCATTTTACCTGATCCAAAACCAACAGCCTCAATGTCTGTCTTGCCGCACCATAAGCCTGAAGCTCAAGGTGGCCCTCGCCCTCACTTCAGGGTCAGATGCAAACTCTAAATGTTACTCCACATTCCTGTAAATCTTACTGAACACCTAACCCTAACCCTAGCGCGAAGCCTTGGACTAGATTCTTCACCTACAACATTGATGTCAACTAAGACACATCTTAACTCGGAGCCTGAATTTCACATTCTCAATCACAACAGAAGAGAACCCTTATTCTCTCGGTAACCGTCTCTTCCGCAGAGATTTTCTGTTACACATAGCCGTAACCCTCTCCCAGGACCCTTTCACTGAACCGCTACCATCAGCATCGACGTCTGTCATTCGTTCCCACAACCCTGAAGCTCATTCTGGCCACTGCCCTCTTGTCAGAGTCGGATCAGAACGCTAAATGTCACTCAATTTTCCGCAGACTCCTTACCTTACAACTAATGCCAACCCTATCCCTGGTGCCAGGATCTGACACTTCACCTTCATCATTGATGTCACACTCACTTCACCTTAAACCTTAAACTTACTCTTGCCCAAAACCTCACATCAGAGGTGGATCCGAATTCTAACTGCAACCCTATCTCACCCGTACTCCTTATCGAACACATAACACTAACCCTAGATCTGACCCTTGAACCAGAATCTTCACCTTCACCGTTGCTATCAACTATGACTCCCTTAATCCTCTGACTCGATCTCACACTCACAATCAATTCAGAATTTTTCGCAAATTCTGTCCATAACCATATTTTCTGCATAGACCTTTCCTTACAGAAAACCCTAACCCTAGCCCCGGATCCTTAACCTGAATGCTCACCGTCAGCATTGGTGTCACCGATGCCACATCTTGATGATGAAGTCCAAGCTGGCCTTCACCCACACGTCAGAGTAGGATGCTTAATCTAAACATAACCACATCCACCGCATTAACTTTAGACAATTGCCTAACCCTAACCCTAGCACAATCCTGTGACCTGAGCCTCCAAAATCATCATGGACGTCACCCTTGCCTCACTGCGACTCAGTTGGACAGTTGCCCTAAACATGGAGAAGGACCCTCAGTCTAAACGTACCAATTGCCTGCCCCTACAGCTTTCCAAAGACCTAACCATAACACTACCCCTGGCTCGGGGTCCTGACACATCACCTTGACCATTGACGTCATCCGTGCCTCACCATAAAACTGATCCACCATCTTGCGCACCCTGTCACATCAGACTCAGAAGCTAACTCTATCCGTAAAGAGAATGTTTCTGTATACCAGAGAGAACACAGAATTTTAACCCTGAAACTGATGCCTGGACCTGTATACAGAGTGTCAGCATCGGAGACACCCAGGAATCACCCAACACGGAAACACAATTTCACAGTCACAGTCACATCAGAGCTAGACCTTAAGTCTTATAATTAACTTATTCTTTCTGTACTAGAGCCCGAACCAGTAATTCTAACTCTAGCCATGACTCTTGGACATGCCCCTTAATCGTAAACATTGGCATCACTCACGCTTCATCGTAATCCTTTACCTCAATCCCGCACTTGCCCTCCCATCAGAGAGAAACCTGAAGCCTTTCCATAACCCTATCCTTCCTGTACACCTTACAGAACAAAACTAAACTTACTCTAGCCCTTGACACTATACCTGAACCGACACCGTCAGCTTCAACGTCTGTCATGCCGCACCATAAGCCTGAATCTCAAGGTCGCCATCACCCTCACGTCAGGGACAGATGCGAACTCTAAATGTAACTGCATAATCCTGTCAATCGTACTGAGCACCTAACCCTAACCCTAGTGCCGTGCCCTGGACTAGATTTGTCACCCGCAGCAATGATGTCAACTACGACACATCTTAATTCGGAGCTTGAATCTCACACTCGCACTGACATAAGAAGAGAACCATAGTTCTTTCGGAAACCGTCTTTTCCGCACTGATTTTCTCTTACAGATAACACTAAGCGTATCCCAGGCCCCTTTCACTGAACCGCCACCATCAGCATCGACGTCTGTCATTCCTCCCCATAATCCTGAAGCTCGTTCTGGACGCTGCCCTCATGTCAGAGTCGGATCAGTACTCTAACTGTCACTCGATCTGCAGCATACTCCTTACCTTACAACTAATGCTGACCCTATCCCTGGTACCGGGATCTGACACTTCACCTTCATCATTGTTGTGACCCTCACTTCACCTGAAACTTAAACTTATTCTTGCACTCACCCTCACATCAGAGGCGGATCCGAATTCTAACTGCAACCCTACTTCACCCGTACTCCTTATCAAACCCATAACCCTACCCTAGATCTGAACCTTGAATCAGATTATTCACCTTCATCGTTGCTACCCACTATGACACCCTTAATGGTGTGACTCGATCTCACACTCGCCCTCAACTTAGAATTGCACCCTAATTCTTTCCATAATCATATTATCTGCATAAACCTGCATAGGCCTTTCCTTACAGAAAACTCTTACCCTAGAACAGGTTCCTTTAACTGCATGCTCACCACCAGCATTGATGTCACCGATGCCATACCTTAATGATGAAGTCCAAACTGGCCTTCACCCACACGTCAGAGTGGGATCCTCTATCTAAACATAACCACATCCACGGCATAAACTAAAACAATTCCCTATCTCTAACCCTAGCACATACCTGTGGCCTGACCTTCCATAATCTCCATGGATGTGACCCTTGCCTCATTGTAAGCCTGCGACTGAATTGGACAGTTGCCCTAACCTTGCAGAAGGACCCTCAGTCTAAACGTACCAATACCCTGCCCCTACGGCTTTCCAAAATCCTAACCCTAACCCTAGCCCTGGCTCGTGGTCCTGACACCTCACCTTGACCATTGACTTCAACCATGCCTCACCATGAAACTGATCCACCATCTTGCACTCCCTTTCTCATCAGAACTAGAAGCCATCTCTATCCATAAAGCCAATGTCTCTGCATACCAGAGAGAACAAAAAAATTTAACTCTAAAACTGGTGCCTGGACCTATACACAAAGCATCATTATCACAAACACCCAGGGATCTCCTCAACACGGAAACGCAAATTCACACTCGCACTCACATCAGATGTAGACCCTAACCCTAATAATTAACTTATCCTTTCTGCACAACATCCCTAACCTCTATATTCAAAGCCTAGCCATGACTCTTGGACCTGCCCCTTCACCATAACCATTGGCATCACCTGCGCTTCATCGTAATCCTAATCTTCAATCCCGAACGTGCCCTCCCATCGGAGAGAAACTCGAAATTTTTCCATAAACCTATCCTTCTTCTACACCTTACAGAGCACAATAAACTTACTCTAGCCCTCGGCATTTTACCTGATCCAAAACCAACAGCCTCAATGTCTGTCTTGCCGCACCATAAGCCTGAAGCTCAAGGTGGCCGTCGCCCTCACTTCAGGGTCAGATGCAAACTCTAAATGTTACTCCACATTCCTGTAAATCTTCCTGAACACCTAACCCTAACCCTAGCGCGAAGCCTTAGACTAGATTCTTCACCTACAACATTGATGTCAACTAAGACACATCTTAACTCGGAGCCTGAATTTCACATTCTCAATCACAACAGAAGAGAACCTTTATTCTCTCGGTAACCGTCTCTTCCGCAGAGATTTTCTCTCACAGATAGCCCTAACCCTCTCCCAGGACCCTTTCACTGAACCGCTACCATCAGCATCGACGTCTGTCATTCGTGCCCACAACCCTGAAGCTCGTTCTGGCCACTGCCCTCTTGTCAGAGTCGGATCAGAACGCTAAATGTCACTCAATTTTCCGCAGACTCCTTACCTTACAACTAATGCCAACCCTATCCCTGGTGCCAGGATCTGTCACTTCACCTTCATCATTGATGTCACACTCACTTCACCTTAAACCTTAAACTTATTCTTGCACAAAACCTCACATGAGAGGTGGATGCGAATTCTAACTGCAACCCTACCTCACCCGTACTCCTTATCGAACACATAACCCTAACCCTAGATCTGACCCTTGAAACAGAATCTTCACCTTCTCCGTTGCTATCAACTATGACTCCCTTAATCCTCTGACTCGATCTCACACTCACACTCAATTCAGAATTTTTCGCAAATTCTGTCCATAACCATATTTTCTGCATAGACCTTTCCTTACAGAAAACCCTAACCCTAGCCCCGGATCCTTAACCTGAATGCTCACCGTCAGCATTGGTGTCACCGATGCCACATCTTTATGATGAAGTCCAAGCTGGCCTTCACCCACATGTCAGAGTAGGATGCTTAATCTAAACATAACCACATCCACCGCATAAACTTTAGACAATTGCCTAACCGTAACCCTAGCACATTCCTGTGACCTGAGCCTCCAAAATCATCATGGACGTCACCCTTGCCTCACTGCGACTCAATTGGACAGTTGCCTTAATCTTGGAGAAGGAACCTCAGTCTAAACGTACCAATTGCCTGCCCCTACAGCTTTCCAAAAACCTAACCCTAACACTACCCCTGGCTCGGGGTCCTGACACCTCACCTTGACCATTGACGTCATCCGTGCCTCACCATAAACCTGATCCACCATCTAGCGCACCCTGTCACATCAGACTCAGAAGCTAACTCTATCCGTAAAGAGAATGTTTCTGTATACCAGAGAGAACACAGAATTTTAACCCTGAAACTGATGCCTGGACCTGTATACAGAGTGTCAGCATCGGAGACACCCAGGGATCTCCCAACACGGCAACACAATTTCACAGTCACAGTCACATCAGAGCTAGACCTTAAGTCTTATAATTAACTTATTCTTTCTGTACTAGAGCCCGAACCAGTAATTCAAACCCTAGCCATGACTCTGGGACATGCCCCTTAATCGTAACCATTGGCATCACTCACGCTTCATCGTAATCCTTTACCTCAATCCCGCACTTGCCCTCCCATCAGAGAGAAACCTGAAGCCTTTCCATAACCCTATCCCTCCTGTACACCTTACAGAACAAAACTAAACTTACTCTAGCCCTTGTGACTATACGTGAACCGACACCGTCAGCTTCAACGTCTGTCATGCCGCACCATAAGCCTGAATCTCAAGGTCGCCGTCACCCTCACGTCAGGGACAGATGCGAACTCTAAATGTAACTGCATAATCCTGTCAATCTTACTGAACACCTAACGCTAACCCTAGTGTCACGCCCTGGACTAGATTTTTCACCCGCAGCAATGATGTCAACTACGACACATCTTAATTCGGAGCTTGAATCTCACACTCGCACTGACATCAGAAGAGAACCCTAATTCTTTTGAAAACCGTCTTTTCCGCACTGATTTTCTCTTACAGATAACCCTAAGCGTATCCCAGGCCCCTTTCACTGAACCGCCACCATCAGCATCGACGTCTGTCATTCCTCCCCATAATCCTGAAGCTCGTTCTGGACGCTGCCCTCATGTCAGAGTCGGATCAGTACTCTAACTGTCACTCAATCTGCAGCATACTCCTTACCTTACAACTAATGCTGACCCTATCCCTGGTACCGGGTTCTGACACTTCACCTTCATCATTGTTGTGACCCTCACTTCACCTGAAACTTAAACTTATTCTTGCACTCACCCTCACATCAGAGGCGGATCCGAATTCTAACTGCAACCCTACTTCACCCGTACTCCTTATCAAACCCATAACCCTTCCCTAGATCTGAACCTTGAATCAGATTATTCACCTTCATCGTTGCTACCCACTATGACACCCTTAATGGTGTGACTTGATCTCACACTCGCCCTCAACTTAGAATTGCACCCTAATTCTTTCCATAATCATATTATCTGCATAAACCTGCATAGCCCTTTCCTTACAGAAAACTCTAACCCTAGAACAGGTTCCTTTACCTGCATGCTCACCACCAGCATTGATGTCACCGATGCCATACCTTAATGATGAAGTCCAAACTGGCCTTCACCCACACGTCAGAGTAGGATCCTCTGTCTAAACATAACCACATCCACGGCATAAACTAAAACAATTCCCTATCCCTAACCCTAGCACATACCTGTGGCCTGACCATCCATAATCTCCATGGATGTGACTCTTGCCTCATTGTAAGCCTGCGACTGAACTGGACAGTTGCCCTAACCTTGCAGATGGACCCTCAGTCTAAACGTACCAATACCCTGCCCCTACGGCTTTCCAAAATCCTAACCCTAACCCTAGCCCTGGCTCGTGGTCCTGACACCTCACCTTGACCATTGACGTCAACCATGCCTCACCATAAACCTGATCCACCATCTTGCACTCCCTTTCTCTTCAGAACTAGAAGCCAACTCTATCCATAAAGCCAATGTCTCTGCATACCAGAGAGAACAAAAAATTTTAACTCTAAAACTGGTGCCTGGACCTATACACAAAGCGTCATTATCACAAACACCCAGGGATCTCCTCAACAATGAAACGCAAATTCACACTCGCACTCACATCAGAGGTAGACCCTAACCCTAATAATTAACTTATCCTTTCTGCACAACAGCCCTAACCTCTATATTCAAAGCCTAGCCATGACTCTTGGACCTGCCCCTTCACCATAACCGTTGGCATCACCTGCGCTTCATCGTAATCCTAATCTTCAATCCCGAACGTGCCCTCCCATCGGAGAGAAACTCGAAATTTTTCCATAAACCTATCCTTCTTCTACACCTTACAGAGCACAAAAAACTTACTCTAGCCCTCGGCATTTTACCTGATCCAAAACCAACAGCCTCAATGTCTGTCTTGCCGCACCATAAGCCTGAAGCTCAAGGTGGCCCTCGCCCTCACTTCAGGGTCAGATGCAAACTCTAAATGTTAATCCACATTCCTGTAAATCTTACTGAACACCTAACCCTAACCCTAGCGCGAAGCCTTGGACTAGATTCTTCACCTACAACATTGATGTCAACTAAGACACATCTTAACTCGGAGCCTGAATTTCACATTCTCAATCACAACAGAAGAGAACCCTTATTCTCTCGGTAACCGTCTCTTCCGCAGAGATTTTCTCTCACAGATAGCCCTAACCCTCTCCCAGGACCCTTTCACTGAACCGCTACCATCAGCATCGACGTCTGCCATTCGTGCCCACAACCCTGAAGCTCGTTCTGGCCACTGCCCTCTTGTCAGAGTCGGATCAGAACGCTAAATGTCACTCTATTTTCCGCAGACTCCTTACCTTACAACTAATGCCAACCCTATCCCTGGTGCCAGGATATGACACATCACCTTCATCATTGATGTCACACTCACTTCACCTTAAACCTTAAACTTATTCTTGCCCAAAACCTCACATCAGAGGTGGATCCGAATTCTAACTGCAACACTATCTCACCCGTACTCCTTATCGAACACATAACCCTAACCCTAGACCTGACCCTTGAACCAGAATCTTCACCTTCACCGTTGCTATCAACTATGACTCCCTTAATCCTCTGACTCGATCTCACACTCACACTCAATTCAGAATTTTTCGCAAATTCTGTCCATAACCATATTTTCTGCATAGACCTTTCCTTACAGAAAACCCTAACCCTAGCCCCGGATCCTTAACCTGAATGCTCACCGTCAGCATTGGTGTCACCGATGCCACATCTTGATGATGAAGTCCAAGCTGGCCTTCACCCACACGTCAGAGTAGGATGCTTAATCTAAACATAACCACATCCACCGCATAAACTTTAGACAATTGCCTAACACTAACCCTAGCACATTCCTGTGACATGAGCCTCCAAAATCATCAAGGACGTCACCCTTGCCTCACTGCGACTCAATTGGACAGTTGCCCTAACCTTGGAGAAGGACCCTCAGTCTAAACGTACCAATTGCCTGCACCTACAGCTTTCCAAAAACCTAACCCTAACACTACCCCTGGCTCGGGATCCTGACACCTCACCTTGACCATTGACGTCATCCGTGCCTAACCATAAACCTGATCCACCATCTTGCGCACCCTGTCACATTAGACTCAGAAGCTAACTCTATCCGTAAAGAGAATGTTTCTGTATACCAGAGAGAACACAGAATATTAACCCTGAAACTGATGCCTGGACCTGTATACAGAGTGTCAGCATCGGAGACACCCAGGGATCTCCCAACACGGCAACACAATTTCACAGTCACAGTCACATCAGAGCTAGACCTTAAGTCTTATAATTAACTTATTCTTTCTGTACTAGAGCCCGAACCAGTAATTCTAACCCTAGCCATGACTCTTGGACATGCCCCTTAATCGTAACCATTGGCATCACTCACGCTTCATCGTAACCCTTTACCTCAATCCCGCACTTGCCCTCCCATCAGAGAGAAACCTGAAGCCTTTCCATAACCCTATCCTTCCTGTAAACCTTACAGAACAAAACTAAACTTACTCTAGCCCTTGACACTATACCTGAACCGACACCGTCAGCTTCAACGTCTGTCATGCCGCACCATAAGCCTGAATCTCAAGGTCGCCGTCACCCTCACGTCAGGGACAGATGCGAACTCTAAATGTAACTGCATAATCCTGTCAATCGTACTGAGCACCTAACCCTAACCCTAGTGCCGTGCCCTGGACTAGATTTGTCACCCGCAGCAATGATGTCAACTACGACACATCTTAATTCGGAGCTTGAATCTCACACTCGCACTGACATCAGAAGAGAACCGTAGTTCTTTCGGAAACCGTCTTTTCCGCACTGATTTTCTCTTACAGATAACACTAAGCGTATCCCAGGCCCCTTTCACTGAACCGCCACCATCAGCATCGACGTCTGTCATTCCTCCCCATAATCCTGAAGCTCGTTCTGGACGCTGCCCTCATGTCAGAGTCGGATCAGTACTCTAACTGTCACTCGATCTGCAGCATACTCCTTACCTTACAACTAATGCTGACCCTATCCCTGGTACCGGGATCTGACACTTCACCTTCATCATTGTTGTGACCCTCACTTCACCTGAAACTTAAACTTATTCTTGCACTCACCCTCACATCAGAGGCGGATCCGAATTCTAACTGCAACCCTACTTCACCCGTACTCCTTATCAAACCCATAACCCTACCCTAGATCTGAACCTTGAATCAGATTATTCACCTTCATCGTTGCTACCCACTATGACACCCTTAATGGTGTGACTCGATCTCACACTCGCCCTCAACTTAGAATTGCACCCTAATTCTTTCCATAATCATATTATCTGCATAAACCTGCATAGGCCTTTCCTTACAGAAAACTCTACCCTAG
Source organism: Manis javanica (assembly GCF_040802235.1). NCBI lineage: Eukaryota > Metazoa > Chordata > Mammalia > Pholidota > Manidae > Manis > Manis javanica. The sequence goes on along the minus strand of NC_133169.1, from coordinate 34,211,869 downwards.
AACAGGTTCCTTTAACTGCATGCTCACCACCAGCATTGATGTCACCGATGCCATACCTTAATGATGAAGTCCAAACTGGCCTTCACCCACACGTCAGAGTGGGATCCTCTATCTAAACATAACCACATCCACGGCATAAACTAAAACAATTCCCTATCCCTAACCCTAGCACATACCTGTGGCCTGACCTTCCATAATCTCCATGGATGTGACCCTTGCCTCATTGTAAGCCTGCGACTGAATTGGACAGTTGCCCTAAACTTGCAGAAGGACCCTCAGTCTAAACGTACCAATACCCTGCCCCTACGGCTTTCCAAAATCCTAACCCTAACCCTAGCCCTGGCTCGTGGTCCTGACACCTCACCTTGACCATTGACGTCAACCATGCCTCACCATAAACCTGATCCACCATCTTGCACTCCCTTTCTCATCAGAACTAGAAGCCATCTCTATCCGTAAAGCCAATGTCTCTGCATACCAGAGAGAACAAAAAAATTTAACTCTAAAACTGGTGCCTGGACCTATACACAAAGCATCATTATCACAAACACCCAGGGATCTCCTCAACACGAAAACGCAAATTCACACTCGCACTCAAATCAGATGTAGACCCTAACCCTAATAATTAACTTATCCTTTCTGCACAACATCCCTAACCTCTATATTCAAAGCCTAGCCATGACTCTTGGACCTGCCCCTTCACCATAACCATTGGCATCACCTGCGCTTCATCGTCATCCTAATCTTCAATCCCGAACGTGCCCTCCCATCGGAGAGAAACTCGAAATTTTTCCATAAACCTATCCTTCTTCTACACCTTACAGAGCACAATAAACTTACTCTAGCCCTCGGCATTTTACCTGATCCAAAACCAACAGCCTCAATGTCTGTCTTGCCGCACCATAAGCCTGAAGCTCAAGGTGGCCCTCGCCCTCACTTCAGGGTCAGATGCAAACTCTAAATGTTACTCCACATTCCTGTAAATCTTCCTGAACACCTAACCCTAACCCTAGCGCGAAGCCTTAGACTAGATTCTTCACCTACAACATTGATGTCAACTAAGACACATCTTAACTCGGAGCCTGAATTTCACATTCTCAATCACAACAGAAGAGAACCCTTATTCTCTCGGTAACCGTCTCTTCCGCAGAGATTTTCTCTCACAGATAGCCCTAACCCTCTCCCAGGACCCTTTCACTGAACCGCTACCATCAGCATCGACGTCTGTCATTCGTGCCCACAACCCTGAAGCTCGTTCTGGCCACTGCCCTCTTGTCAGAGTCGGATCAGAACGCTAAATGTCACTCAATTTTCCGCAGACTCCTTACCTTACAACTAATGCCAACCCTATCCCTGGTGCCAGGATCTGACACTTCACCTTCATCATTGATGTCACACTCACTTCACCTTAAACCTTAAACTTATTCTTGCACAAAACCTCACATGAGAGGTGGATGCGAATTCTAACTGCAACCCTATCTCACCCGTACTCCTTATCGAACACATAACCCTAACCCTAGATCTGACCCTTGAACCAGAATCTTCACCTTCTCCGTTGCTATCAACTATGACTTCCTTAATCCTCTGACTCGATCACACACTCACACTCAATTCAGAATTTTTCGCAAATTCTGTCCATAACCATATTTTCTGCATAGACCTTTCCTTACAGAAAACCCTAACCCTAGCCCCGGATCCTTAACCTGAATGCTCACCGTCAGCCTTGGTGTCACCGATGCCACATCTTTATGATGAAGTCCAAGCTGGCCTTCACCCACACGTCAGAGTAGGATGCTTAATCTAAACATAACCACATCCACCGCATAAACTTTAGACAATTGCCTAACCGTAACCCTAGCACATTCCTGTGACCTGAGCCTCCAAAATCATCATGGACGTCACCCTTGCCTCCCTGCGACTCAATTGGACAGTTGCCTTAATCTTGGAGAAGGAACCTCAGTCTAAACGTACCAATTGCCTGCCCCTACAGCTTTCCAAAAACCTAACCCTAACACTACCCCTGGCTCGGGGTCCTGACACCTCACCTTGACCATTGACGTCATCCGTGCCTCACCATAAACCTGATCCACCATCTTGCGCACCCTGTCACATCAGACTCAGAAGCTAACTCTATCCGTAAAGAGAATGTTTCTGTATACCAGAGAGAACACAGAATTTTAACCCTGAAACTGATGCCTGGACCTGTATACAGAGTGTCAGCATCGGAGACACCCAGGGATCTCCCAACACGGCAACACAATTTCACAGTCACAGTCACATCAGAGCTAGACCTTAAGTCTTATAATTAACTTATTCTTTCTGTACTAGAGCCCGAACCAGTAATTCTAACCCTAGCCATGACTCTGGGACATGCCCCTTAATCGTAACCATTGGCATCACTCACGCTTCATCGTAATCCTTTACCTCAATCCCGCACTTGCCCTCCCATCAGAGAGAAACCTGAAGTCTTTCCATAACCCTATCCCTCCTGTACACCTTACAGAACAAAACTAAACTTACTCTAGCCCTTGTGACTATACGTGAACCGACAGCGTCAGCTTCAACGTCTGTCATGCCGCACCATAAGCCTGAATCTCAAGGTCGCCGTCACCCTCACGTCAGGGACAGATGCGAACTCTAAATGTAACTGCATAATCCTGTCAATCTTACTGAACACCTAACGCTAACCCTAGTGTCACGCCCTGGACTAGATTTTTCACCCGCAGCAATGATGTCAACTACGACACATCTTAATTCGGAGCTTGAATCTCACACTCGCACTGACATCAGAAGAGAACCCTAATTCTTTCGGAAACCGTCTTTTCCGCACTGATTTTCTCTTACAGATAACCCTAAGAGTATCCCAGGCCCCTTTCACTGAACCGCCACCATCAGCATCGACGTCTGTCATTCCTCCCCATAATCCTGAAGCTCGTTCTGGACGCTGCCCTCATGTCAGAGTCGGATCAGTACTCTAACTGTCACTCAATCTGCAGCATACTCCTTACCTTACAACTAATGCTGACCCTATCCCTGGTACCGGGATCTGACACTTCACCTTCATCATTGTTGTGACCCTCACTTCACCTGAAACTTAAACTTATTCTTGCACTCACCCTCACATCAGAGGCGGATCCGAATTCTAACTGCAACCCTACATCACCCGTACTCCTTATCAAACCCATAACCCTTCCCTAGATCTGAACCTTGAATCAGATTATTCACCTTCATCGTTGCTACCCACTATGACACCCTTAATGGTGTGACTCGATCTCACACTCGCCCTCAACTTGGAATTGCACCCTAATTCTTTCCATAATCATATTATCTGCATAAACCTGCATAGCCCTTTCCTTACAGAAAACTCTAACCCTAGAACAGGTTCCTTTACCTGCATGCTCACCACCAGCATTGATGTCACCGATGCCATACCTTAATGATGAAGTCCAAACTGGCCTTCAGCCACACGTCAGAGTAGGATCCTCTATCTAAACATAACCACATCCACGGCATAAACTAAAACAATTCCCTATCCCTAACCCTAGCACATACCTGTGTCCTGACCATCCATAATCTCCATGGATGTGACCCTTGCCTCATTGTAAGCCTGCGACTGAATTGGACAGTTGCCCTAACCTTGCAGAAGGACCCTCAGTCTAAACGAACCAATACCCTGCCCCTACGGCTTTCCAAAATCCTAACCCTAACTGTAGCCCTGGCTCGTGGTCCTGACACCTCACCTTGACCATTGACGTCAACCATGCCTCACCATAAACCTGATCCACCATCTTGCACTCCCTTTCTCATCAGAACTAGAAGCCAACTCTATCCATAAAGCCAATGTCTCTGCATACCAGAGAGAACAAAAAATTTTAACTCTAAAACTGGTGCCTGGACCTATACACAAAGCGTCATTATCACAAACAAACAGGGATCTCCTCAACACGGAAACGCAAATTCACACTCGCACTCACATCAGAGGTAGACCCTAACCCTAATAATTAACTTATCCTTTCTGCACAACAGCCCTAACCTCTATATTCAAAGCCTAGCCATGACTCTTGGACCTGCCCCTTCACCATAACCGTTGGCATCACCTGCGCTTCATCGTAATCCTAATCTTCATTCCCGAACGTGCCCTCCCATCGGAGAGAAACTCGAAATTTTTCCATAAACCTATCCTTCTTCTACACCTTACAGAGCACAATAAACTTACTCTAGCCCTCGGCATTTTACCTGATCCAAAACCAACAGCCTCAATGTCTGTCTTGCCGCACCATAAGCCTGAAGCTCAAGGTGGCCCTCGCCCTCACTTCAGGGTCAGATGCAAACTCTAAATGTTACTCCACATTCCTGTAAATCTTACTGAACACCTAACCCTAACCCTAGCGCGAAGCCTTGGACTAGATTCTTCACCTACAACATTGATGTCAACTAAGACACATCTTAACTCGGAGCCTGAATTTCACATTCTCAATCACAACAGAAAAGAACCCTTATTCTCTCGGTAACCGTCTCTTCCGCAGAGATTTTCTCTCACAGATAGCCCTAACCCTCTCCCAGGACCCTTTCACTGAACCGCTACCATCAGCATCGACGTCTGTCATTCCTGCCCACAACCCTGAAGCTCGTTCTGGCCACTGCCCTCTTGTCAGAGTCGGATCAGAACGCTAAATGTCACTCAATTTTCCGCAGAATCCTTACCTTACAACTAATGCCAACCCTATCCCTGGTGCCAGGATCTGACACTTCACCTTCATCATTGATGTCACACTCACTTCACCTTAAACCTTAAACTTATTCTTGCACAAAACCTCACATCAGAGGTGGATCCGAATTCTAACGGCAACCATATCTCACCCGTACTCCCTATCGAACACATAACCCTAACCCTAGATCTGACCCTTGAACCAGAATCTTCACCTTCACCGTTGCTATCAACTATGACTCCCTTAATCCTCTGACTCGACCTCACACTCACACTCAATTCAGAATTTTTCGCAAATTCTGTCCATAACCATATTTTCTGCATAGACCTTTCCTTACAGAAAACCCTAACCCTAGCCCCGGATCCTTAACCTGAATGCTCACCGTCAGCATTGGTGTCACCGATGCCACATCTTGATGATGAAGTCCAAGCTGGCCTTCACCCACACGTCAGAGTAGGATGCTTAATCTAAACATAACCACATCCACCGCATAAACTTTAGACAATTGCCTAACCCTAACCCTAGCACATTCCTGTGACCTGAGCCTCCAAAATCATCATGGACGTCACCCTTGCCTCACTGCGACTCAATTGGACAGTTGCCCTAACTTGGAGAAGGACCCTCAGTCTAAACGTACCAATTGCCTGCCCCTACAGCTTTCCGAAAACCTAACCCTAACACTACCCCTGGCTCGGGGTCCTGACACCTCACCTTGACCGTTGACGTCATCCATGCCTCACCATAAACCTGATCCACCATCTTGCGCACCCTGTCACATCAGACTCAGAAGCTAACTCTATCCGTAAAGAGAATGTTTCTGTATACCAGAGAGAACACAGAATTTTAACCCTGAAACTGATGCCTGGACCTGTATACAGAGTGTCAGCATCGGAGACACCCAGGGATCTCCCAACACGGCAACACAATTTCACAGTCACAGTCACATCAGAGCTAGACCTTAAGTCTTATAATTAACTTATTCTTTCTGTACTAGAGCCCGAACCAGTAATTCTAACCCAAGCCATGACTCTTGGACATGCCCCTTAATCGTAACCATTGGCATCACTCACGCTTCATCGTAATCCTTTACCTCAATCCCGCACTTGCCCTCCCATCAGAGAGAAACCTGAAGCCTTTCCATAACCCTATCCTTCCTGTACACCTTACAGAACAAAACTAAACTTACTCTAGCCCTTGGGACTATACCTGAACCGACACCGTCAGCTTCAACGTCTGTCATGCCGCACCATAAGCCTGAATCTCAAGGTCGCCGTCACCCGCACGTCAGGGACAGATGCGAACTCTAAATGTAACTGCATAATCCTGTCAATCTTACTGAACACCTAACCCTAACACTAGTGCCAAGCCCTGGACTAGATTTTTCACCCGCAGCAATGATGTCAACTACGACACATCTTAATTCGGATCTTGAATCTCACACTCGCACTGACATCAGAAGAGAACCCTAATTCTTTCGGAAACCGTCTTTTCCGCACTGATTTTCTCTTACAGATAACCCTAAGCGTATCCCAGGCCCCTTTCACTGAACCGCCACCATCAGCATCGACGTCTGTCATTCCTCCCCATAATCCTGAAGCTCGTTCTGGACGCTGCCCTCATGTCAGAGTCGGATCAGTACTCTAACTGTCACTCAATCTGCAGCATACTCCTTACCTTACAACTAATGCTGACCCTATCCCTGGTACCGGGATCTGACACTTCACCTTCATCATTGTTGTGACCCTAACTTCACCTGAAACTTAAACTTATTCTTGCACTCACCCTCACATCAGAGGCGGATCCGAATTCTAACTGCAACCCTACTTCACCCGTACTCCTTATCAAACCCATAACCCTACCCTAGATCTGAACCTTGAATCAGATTATTCACCTTCATCGTTGCTACCCACTATGACACCCTTAATGGTGTGACTCGATCTCACACTCGCCCTCAATTTAGAATTGCACCCTAATTCTGTCCATAACCATATTATCTACATAAACCTGCATAGACCTTTCCTTACAGAAAACTCTAACCCTAGAACAGGTTCCTTTACCTGCATGCTCACCACCAGCATTGATGTCACCGATGCCATACCTTAATGATGAAGTCCAAACTGGCCTTCACCCACACGTCAGAGTAGAATCCTCTATCTAAACATAACCACATCCACGGCATAAACTAAAACAATTCCCTATCCCTAACCCTAGCACATACCTGTGGCCAGACCATCCATAATCTCCATGGATGTGACCCTTGCCTCATTGTAAGCCTGCGACTGAATTGGACAGTTGCCCTAACCTTGCAGAAGGACCCTCAGTCTAAACGTACCAATACCCTGCCCCTACGGCTTTCCAAAATCCTAACCCTAACCCTAGCCCTGGCTCGTGGTCCTGACACCTCACCTTGACCATTGACGTCAACCATGCCTCACCATAAACCTGATCCACCATCTTGCACTCCCTTTCTCATCAGAACTAGAAGCCAACTCTATCCATAAAGCCAATGTCTCTGCATACCAGAGAGAACAAAAAATTTTAACTCTAAAACTGGTGCCTGGACCTATACACAAAGCGTCATTATCACAAACAAACAGGGATCTCCTCAACACGGAAACGCAAATTCACACTCGCACTCACATCAGAGGTAGACCCTAACCCTAATAATTAACTTATCCTTTCTGCACAACAGCCCTAACCTCTATATTCAAAGCCTAGCCATGACTCTTGGACCTGCCCCTTCACCATAACCGTTGGCATCACCTGCGCTTCATCGTAATCCTAATCTTCAATCCCGAACGTGCCCTCCCATCGGAGAGAAACTCGAAATTTTTCCATAAACCTATCCTTCTTCTACACCTTACAGAGCACAATAAACTTACTCTAGCCCTCGGCATTTTACCTGATCCAAAACCAACAGCCTCAATGTCTGTCTTGCCGCACCATAAGCCTGAAGCTCAAGGTGGCCCTCGCCCTCACTTCAGGGTCAGATGCAAACTCTAAATGTTACTCCACATTCCTGTAAATCTTACTGAACACCTAACCCTAACCCTAGCGCGAAGCCTTGGACTAGATTCTTCACCTACAACATTGATGTCAACTAAGACACATCTTAACTCCGAGCCTGAATTTCACATTCTCAATCACAACAGAAGAGAACCCTTATTCTCTCGGTAACCGTCTCTTCCGCAGAGATTTTCTCTCACAGATAGCCCTAACCCTCTCCCAGGACCCTTTCACTGAACCGCTACCATCAGCGTCGACGTCTGCCATTCGTGCCCACAACCCTGAAGCTCGTTCTGGCCACTGCCCTCTTGTCAGAGTCGGATCAGAACGCTAAATGTCACTCAATTTTCCGCAGACTCCTTACCTTACAACTAATGCCAACCCTATCCCTGGTGCCAGGATCTGACACTTCACCTTCATCATTGATGTCACACTCACTTCATCTTAAACCTTAAACTTATTCTTGCACAAAACCTCACATCAGAGGTGGATCCGAATTCTAACGGCAACCCTTTCTCACCCGTACTCCCTATCGAACTCATAACCCTAACCCTAGATCTGACCCTTGAACCAGAATCTTCACCTTCACCGTTTCTATCAACTATGACTCCCTTAATCCTCTGACTCGACCTCACACTCACACTCAATTCAGAATTTTTCGCAAATTCTGTCCATAACCATATTTTCTGCATAGACCTTTCCTTACAGAAAACCCTAACCCTAGCCCCGGATCCTTAACCTGAATACTCACCGTCAGCATTGGTGTCACCGATGCCACATCTTGATGATGAAGTCCAAGCTGGCCTTCACCCACACGTCAGAGTAGGATGCTTAATCTAAACATAACCACATCCACCGCATAAACTTTAGACAATTGCCTAACCCTAACCCTAGCACATTCCTGTGACCTGAGCCTCCAAAATCATCATGGACGTCACCCTTGCCTCACTGCGACTCAATTGGACAGTTGCCCTAAACTTGGAGAAGGACCCTCAGTCTAAACGTACCAATTGCCTGCCCCTACAGCTTTCCAAAAACCTAACCCTAACACTACCCCTGGCTCGGGGTCCTGACACCTCACCTTGACCATTGACGTCATCCGTGCCTCACCATAAACCTGATCCACCATCTTGCGCACCCTGTCACATCAGACTCAGAAGCTAACTCTATCCGTAAAGAGAATGTTTCTGTATACCAGAGAGAACACAGAATTTTAACCCTGAAACTGATGCCTGGACCTGTATACAGAGTGTCAGCATCGGAGACACCCAGGGATCTCCCAACACGGCAACACAATTTCACAGTCACAGTCACATCAGAGCTAGACCTTAAGTCTTATAATTAACTTATTCTTTCTGTACTAGAGCCCAAACCAGTAATTCTAACCCAAGCCATGATTCTTGGACATGCCCCTTAATCATAACCATTGGCATCACTCACGCTTCATCGTAATCCTTTACCTCAATCCCGCACTTGCCCTCCCATCAGAGAGAAACCTGAAGCCTTTCCATAACCCTATCCTTCCTGTACACCTTACAGAACAAAACTAAACTTACTCTAGCCCTTGGGACTATACCTGAACCGACACCGTCAGCTTCAACGTCTGTCATGCCGCACCATAAGCCTGAATCTCAAGGTCGCCGTCACCCGCACGTCAGGGACAGATGCGAACTCTAAATGTAACTGCATTATCCTGTCGATCTTACTGTACACCTAACCCTAACCCTAGTGCCAAGCCCTGGAATAGATTTTTCACCCGCAGCAATGATGTCAACTACGACACATCTTAATTCGGAGCTTGAATCTCACACTCGCACTGACATCAGAAGAGAACCCTAGTTCTTTCGGAAACCGTCTTTTCCGCACTGATTTTCTCTTACAGATAACCCTAAGCGTATCCCAGGCCCCTTTCACTGAACCGCCACCATCAGCATCGACGTCTGTCATTCCTCCCCATAATCCTGAAGCTCGTTCTGGACGCTGCCCTCATGTCAGAGTCGGATCAGTACTCTAACTGTCACTCAATCTGCAGCATACTCCTTACCTTACAACTAATGCTGACCCTATCCCTGGTACCGGGATCTGACACTTCACCTTCATCATTGTTGTGACCCTCACTTCACCTGAAACTTAAACTTATTCTTGCACTCACCCTCACATCAGAGGCGGATCCGAATTCTAACTGCAACCCTACTTCACCCGTACTCCTTATCAAACCCACAACCCTACCCTAGATCTGAACCTTGAATCAGATTATTCACCTTCATCGTTGCTACCCACTATGACACCCTTAATGGTGTGACTCGATCTCACACTCGCCCTCAATTTAGAATTGCACCCTAATTCTGTCCATAACCATATTATCTGCATAAACCTGCATAGACCTTTACTTACAGAAAACTCTAACCCTAGAACAGGTTCCTTTACCTGCATGCTCACCACCAGCATTGATGTCACCGATGCCATACCTTAATGATGAAGTCCAAACTGGTCTTCACCCACACGTCTGAGTAGGATCCTCTATCTAAACATAACCACATACACGGCATAAACTAAAACAATTCCCTATCCCTAACCTTAGCACATTCCTGTGGCCTGACCATCCATAATCTCCATGGATGTGACCCTTGCCTCATTGTAAGCCTGCGACTGAATTGGACAGTTGCCCTAACCTTGCAGAAGGACCCTCAGTCTAAACGTACCAATACCCTGCCCCTACGGCTTTCCAAAATCCTAACCCTTACCCTAGCCCTGGCTCATGGTCCTGACACCTCACCTTGACCATTGACGTCAACCATGCCTCACCATAAACCTGATCCACCATCTTGCACTCCCTTTCTCATCAGAACTAGAAGCCATCTCTATCCATAAAGCCAATGTCTCTGCATACCAGAGAGAACAAAAAATTTTAACTCTAAAACTGGTGCCTGGACCTATACACAAAGCGTCATTATCACAAACACCCAGAGATCTCCTCAACACGGAAACGCAAATTCACACTCGCACTCACATCAGAGGTAGACCCTAACCCTAATAATTAACTTATCCTTTCTGCACAACAGCCCTAACCTCTATATTCAAAGCCTAGCCATGACTCTTGGACCTGCCCCTTCACCATAACCGTTGGCATCACCTGCGCTTCATCGTAATCCTAATCTTCAATCCCGAACGTGCCCTCCCATCGGAGAGAAACTCGAAATTTTTCCATAAACCTATCCTTCTTCTACACCTTACAGAGCACAATAAACTTACTCTAGCCCTCGGCATTTTACCTGATCCAAAACCAACAGCCTCAATGTCTGTCTTGCCGCACCATAAGCCTGAAGCTCAAGGTGGCCCTCGCCCTCACTTCAGGGTCAGATGCAAACTCTAAATGTTACTCCACATTCCTGTAAATCTTACTGAACTCCTAACCCTAACCCTAGCGCGAAGCCTTGGACTAGATTCTTCACCTACAACATTGATGTCAACTAAGACACATCTTAACTCGGAGCCTGAATTTCACATTCTCAATCACAACAGAAGAGAACCCTTATTCTCTCGGTAACCGTCTCTTCCGCAGAGATTTTCTCTCACAGATAGCCCTAACCCTCTCCCAGGACCCTTTCACTGAACCGCTACCATCAGCATCGACATCTGTCATTCGTGCCCACAACCCTGAAGCTCGTTCTGGCCACTGCCCTCTTGTCAGAGTCGGATCAGAACGCTAAATGTCACTCAATTTTCCGCAGACTCCTTACGTTACAACTAATGCCAACCCTATCCCTGGTGCCAGGATCTGACACTTCACCTTCATCATTGATGTCACACTCACTTCACCTTAAAACTTAAACTTATTCTTGCACAAAACCTCACATCAAGGTGGATCCGAATTCTAACGGCAACCATATCTCACCCGTACTTCCTATCGAACACATAACCCTAACCCTAGATCTGACCCTTGAACCAGAATCTTCAACTTCACCGTTGCTATCAACTATGACTCCCTTAATCCTCTGACTCGACCTCACACTCACACTCAATTCAGAATTTTTCGCAAATTCTGTCCATAACCATATTTTCTGCATAGACCTTTCCTTACAGAAAACCCTAACCCTAGCCCCGGATCCTTAACCTGAATGCTCACCGTCAGCATTGGTGTCACCGATGCCACATCTTGATGATGAAGTCCAAGCTGGCCTTCACCCACACGTCAGAGTAGGATGCTTAATCTAAACATAACCACATCCACCGCATAAACTTTAGACAATTGCCTAACCCTAACCCTAGCACATTCCTGTGACCTGAGCCTCCAAAATCATCATGGACGTCACCCTTGCCTCACTGCGACTCAATTGGACAGTTGCCCTAAACTTGGAGAAGGACCCTCAGTCTAAACGTACCAATTGCCTGCCCCTACAGCTTTCCGAAAACCTAACCCTAACACTACCCCTGGCTCGGGGTCCTGACACCTCACCTTGACCATTGACGTCATCCATGCCTCACCATAAACCTGATCCACCATCTTGCGCACCCTGTCACATCAGACTCAGAAGCTAACTCTATCCGTAAAGGGAATGTTTCTGTATACCAGGGAGAACACAGAATTTTAACCCTGAAACTGATGCCTGGACCTGTATACAGAGTGTCAGCATCGGAGACACCCAGGGATCTCCCAACACGGAAACACAATTTCACAGTCACAGTCACATGAGAGCTAGACCTTAAGTCTTATAATTAACTTATTCTTTCTGTACTAGAGCCCGAACCAGTAATTCTAACCCAAGCCATGACTCTTGGACATGCCCCTTAATCGTAACCGTTGGCATCACTCACGCTTCATCGTAATCCTTTACCTCAATCCCGCACTTGCCCTCCCATCAGAGAGAAACCTGAAGCCTTTCCATAACCCTATCCTTCCTGTACACCTTACAGAACAAAACTAAACTTACTCTAGCCCTTGGGACTATACCTGAACCGACACCGTCAGCTTCAACGTCTGTCATGCCGCACCATAAGCCTGAATCTCAAGGTCGCCGTCACCCGCACGTCAGGGACAGATGCGAACTCTAAATGTAACTGCATAATCCTGTCAATCTTACTGAACACCTAACCCTAACCCTAGTGCCAAGCCCTGGACTAGATTTTTCACCCGCAGCAATGATGTCAACTACGACACATCTTAATTCGGAGCTTGAATCTCACACTCGCACTGACATCAGAAGAGAAACCTAATTCTTTCGGAAACCGTCTTTTCCGCACTGATTTTCTCTTACAGATAACCCTAAGTGTATCCCAGGCCCCTTTCACTGAACCGCCACCATCAGCATCAACGTCTGTCATTCCTCCCCATAATCCTGAAGCTCGTTCTGGACGCTGCCCTCATGTCAGAGTCGGATCAGTACTCTAACTGTCACTCAATCTGCAGCATACTCCTTACCTTACAACTAATGCTGACCCTATCCCTGGTACCGGGATCTGACACTTCACCTTCATCATTGTTGTGACCCTCACTTCACCTTAAACTTAAACTTATTCTTGCACTCACCCTCACATCAGAGGCGGTTCCGAATTCTAACTGCAACCCTACTTCACCCGTACTCCTTATCAAACCCATAACCCTACCCTAGATCTGAACCTTGAATCAGATTATTCACCTTCATCCTTGCTACCCACTATGACACCCTTAATGGTGTGACTCGATCTCACACTCGCCCTCAATTTACAATTGCACCCTAATTCTGTCCATAACCATATTATCTGCATAAACCTGCATAGACCTTTCCTTACAGAAAACTCTAACCCTAGAACAGGTTCCTTTACCTGCATGCTCACCACCAGCATTGATGTCACCGATGCCATACCTTAATGATGAAGTCCAGACTGGCCTTCACCCACACGTCAGAGTAGGATCCTCTATCTAAACATAACCACATCCACGGCATAAACTAAAACAATTCCCTATCCCTAACCCTAGCACATACCTGTGGCCTGACCATCCATAATCTCCATGGATGTGACCCTTGCCTCATTGTAAGCCTGCGACTGAATTGGACAGTTGCCCTAACCTTGCAGAAGGACCCTCAGTCTAAACGTACCAATACCCTGCCCCTACGGCTTTCCAAAATCCTAACCCTAACCCTAGCCCTGGCTCGTGGTCCTGACACCTCACCTTGACCATTGACGTCAACCATGCCTCACCATAAACGTGATCCACCATCTTGCACTCCCTTTCTCATCAGAACTAGAAGCCATCTCTATCCATAAAGCCAATGTCTCTGCATACCAGAGAGAACAAAAAATTTTAACTCTAAAACTGGTGCCTGGACCTATACACAAAGCGTCATTATCACAAACACCCAGGGATCTCCTCAACACGGAAACGCAAATTCACACTCGCACTCACATCAGAGGTAGACCCTAACCCTAATAATTAACTTATCCTTTCTGCACAACAGCCCTAACCTCTATATTCAAAGCCTAGCCATGACTCTTGGACCTGCCCCTTCACCATAACCGTTGGCATCACCTGCGCTTCATCGTAATCCTAATCTTCAATCTCGAACGTGCCCTCCCGTCGGAGAGAAACTCGAAATTTTTCCATAAACCTATCCTTCTTCTACACCTTACAGAGCACAATAAACTTACTCTAGCCCTCGGCATTTTACCTGATCCAAAACCAACAGCCTCAATGTCTGTCTTGCCGCACCATAAGCCTGAAGCTCAAGGTGGCCCTCGCCCTCACTTCAGGGTCAGATGCAAACTCTAAATGTTACTCCACATTCCTGTAAATCTTACTGAACACCTAACCCTAACCCTAGCGCGAAGCCTTGGACTAGATTCTTCACCTACAACATTGATGTCAACTAAGACACATCTTAACTCCGAGCCTAAATTTCACATTCTCAATCACAACAGAAGAGAACCCTTATTCTCTCGGTAACCGTCTCTTCCGCAGAGATTTTCTCTCACAGATAGCCCTAACCCTCTCCCAGGACCCTTTCACTGAACCGCTACCATCAGCATCGACGTCTGTCATTCGTGCCCACAACCCTGAAGCTCGTTCTGGCCACTGCCCTCTTGTCAGAGTCGGATCAGAACGCTAAATGTCACTCAATTTTCCGCAGACTCCTTACCTTACAACTAATGCCAACCCTATCCCTGGTGCCAGGATCTGACACTTCACCTTCATCATTGATGTCACACTCACTTCACCTTAAACCTAAAACTTATTCTTGCACAAAACCTCACATCAGAGGTGGATCCGAATTCTAACGGCAACCATATCTCACCCGTACTCCCTATCGAACACATAACCCTAACCCTAGATCTGACCCTTGAACCAGAATCTTCACCTTCACCGTTGCTATCAACTATGACTCCCTTAATCCTCTGACTCGACCTCACACTCACACTCAATTCAGAATTTTTCGCAAATTCTGTCCATAACCATATTTTCTGCATAGACCTTTCCTTACAGAACACCCTAACCCTAGCCCCGGATCCTTAACCTGAATGCTCACCGTCAGCATTGGTGTCACCGATGCCACATCTTGATGATGAAGTCCAAGCTGGCCTTCACCCACACGTCAGAGTAGGATGCTTAATCTAAACATAACCACATCCACCGCATAAACTTTAGACAATTGCCTAACCCTAACCCTAGCACATTCCTGTGACCTGAGCCTCCAAAATCATCATGGACGTCACCCTTGCCTCACTGCGACTCAATTGGACAGTTGCCCTAAACTTGGAGAAGGACCCTCAGTCTAAACGTACCAATTGCCTGCCCCTACAGCTTTCCGAAAACCTAACCCTAACACTACCCCTGGCTCGGGGTCCTGACACCTCACCTTGACCATTGACGTCATCCATGCCTCACCATAAACCTGATCCACCATCTTGCGCACCCTGTCACATCAGACTCAGAAGCTAACTCTATCCGTAAAGAGAATGTTTCTGTATACCAGAGAGAACACAGAATTTTAACCCTGAAACTGATGCCTGGACCTGTATACAGAGTGTCAGCATCGGAGACACCCAGGGATCTCCCAACACGGCAACACAATTTCACAGTCACAGTCACATCAGAGCTAGACCTTAAGTCTTATAATTAACTTATTCTTTCTGTACTAGAGCCCGAACCAGTAATTCTAACCCTAGCGATGACTCTTGGACATGCCAGTTAATCGTAACCATTGGCATCACTCACGCTTCATCGTAATCCTTTACCTCAATCCCGCACTTGCCCTCCCATCAGAGAGAAACCTGAAGCCTTTCCATAACCCTATCCTTCCTGTACACCTTACAGAACAAAACTAAACTTACTCTAGCCCTTGGGACTATACCTGAACCGACACCGTCAGCTTCAACGTCTGTCATGCCGCACCATAAGCCTGAATCTCAAGGTCGCCGTCACCCGCACGTCAGGGACAGATGCGAACTCTAAATGTAACTGCATAATCCTGTCAATCTTACTGAACACCTAACCCTAACCCTAGTGCCAAGCCCTGGACTAGATTTTTCACCCGCAGCAATGATGTCAACTACGACACATCTTAATTCGGAGCTTGAATCTCACACTCGCACTGACATCAGAAGAGAAACCTAATTCTTTCGGAAACCGTCTTTTCCGCACTGATTTTCTCTTACAGATAACCCTAAGTGTATCCCAGGCCCCTTTCACTGAACCGCCACCATCAGCATCAACGTCTGTCATTCCTCCCCATAATCCTGAAGCTCGTTCTGGACGCTGCCCTCATGTCAGAGTCGGATCAGTACTCTAACTGTCACTCAATCTGCAGCATACTCCTTACCTTACAACTAATGCTGACCCTATCCCTGGTACCGGGATCTGACACTTCACCTTCATCATTGTTGTGACCCTCACTTCACCTTAAACTTAAACTTATTCTTGCACTCACCCTCACATCAGAGGCGGTTCCGAATTCTAACTGCAACCCTACTTCACCCGTACTCCTTATCAAACCCATAACCCTACCCTAGATCTGAACCTTGAATCAGATTATTCACCTTCATCCTTGCTACCCACTATGACACCCTTAATGGTGTGACTCGATCTCACACTCGCCCTCAATTTACAATTGCACCCTAATTCTGTCCATAACCATATTATCTGCATAAACCTGCATAGACCTTTCCTTACAGAAAACTCTAACCCTAGAACAGGTTCCTTTACCTGCATGCTCACCACCAGCATTGATGTCACCGATGCCATACCTTAATGATGAAGTCCAGACTGGCCTTCACCCACACGTCAGAGTAGGATCCTCTATCTAAACATAACCACATCCACGGCATAAACTAAAACAATTCCCTATCCCTAACCCTAGCACATACCTGTGGCCTGACCATCCATAATCTCCATGGATGTGACCCTTGCCTCATTGTAAGCCTGCGACTGAATTGGACAGTTGCCCTAACCTTGCAGAAGGACCCTCAGTCTAAACGTACCAATACCCTGCCCCTACGGCTTTCCAAAATCCTAACCCTAACCCTAGCCCTGGCTCGTGGTCCTGACACCTCACCTTGACCATTGACGTCAACCATGCCTCACCATAAACGTGATCCACCATCTTGCACTCCCTTTCTCATCAGAACTAGAAGTCATCTCTATCCATAAAGCCAATGTCTCTGCATACCAGAGAGAACAAAAAATTTTAACTCTAAAACTGGTGCCTGGACCTATACACAAAGCGTCATTATCACAAACACCCAGGGATCTCCTCAACACGGAAACGCAAATTCACACTCGCACTCACATCAGAGGTAGACCCTAACCCTAATAATTAACTTATCCTTTCTGCACAACAGCCCTAACCTCTATATTCAAAGCCTAGCCATGACTCTTGGACCTGCCCCTTCACCATAACCGTTGGCATCACCTGCGCTTCATCGTAATCCTAATCTTCAATCTCGAACGTGCCCTCCCGTCGGAGAGAAACTCGAAATTTTTCCATAAACCTATCCTTCTTCTACACCTTACAGAGCACAATAAACTTACTCTAGCCCTCGGCATATTACCTGATCCAAAACCAACAGCCTCAATGTCTGTCTTGCCGCACCATAAGCCTGAAGCTCAAGGTGGCCCTCGCCCTCACTTCAGGGTCAGATGCAAACTCTAAATGTTACCCCACATTCCTGTAAATCTTACTGAACACCTAACCCTAACCCTAGCGCGAAGCCTTGGACTAGATTCTTCACCTACAACATTGATGTCAACTAAGACACATCTTAACTCCGAGCCTAAATTTCACATTCTCAATCACAACAGAAGAGAACCCTTATTCTCTCGGTAACCGTCTCTTCCGCAGAGATTTTCTCTCACAGATAGCCCTAACCCTCTCCCAGGACCCTTTCACTGAACCGCTACCATCAGCATCGACGTCTGTCATTCGTGCCCACAACCCTGAAGCTCGTTCTGGCCACTGCCCTCTTGTCAGAGTCGGATCAGAACGCTAAATGTCACTCAATTTTCCGCAGACTCCTTACCTTACAACTAATGCCAACCCTATCCCTGGTGCCAGGATCTGACACTTCACCTTCATCATTGATGTCACACTCACTTCACCTTAAACCTAAAACTTATTCTTGCACAAAACCTCACATCAGAGGTGGATCCGAATTCTAACGGCAACCATATCTCACCCGTACTCCCTATCGAACACATAACCCTAACCCTAGATCTGACCCTTGAACCAGAATCTTCACCTTCACCGTTGCTATCAACTATGACTCCCTTAATCCTCTGACTCGACCTCACACTCACACTCAATTCAGAATTTTTCGCAAATTCTGTCCATAACCATATTTTCTGCATAGACCTTTCCTTACAGAACACCCTAACCCTAGCCCCGGATCCTTAACCTGAATGCTCACCGTCAGCATTGGTGTCACCGATGCCACATCTTGATGATGAAGTCCAAGCTGGCCTTCACCCACACGTCAGAGTAGGATGCTTAATCTAAACATAACCACATCCACCGCATAAACTTTAGACAATTGCCTAACCCTAACCCTAGCACATTCCTGTGACCTGAGCCTCCAAAATCATCATGGACGTCACCCTTGCCTCACTGCGACTCAATTGGACAGTTGCCCTAAACTTGGAGAAGGACCCTCAGTCTAAACGTACCAATTGCCTGCCCCTACAGCTTTCCGAAAACCTAACCCTAACACTACCCCTGGCTCGGGGTCCTGACACCTCACCTTGACCATTGACGTCATCCATGCCTCACCATAAACCTGATCCACCATCTTGCGCACCCTGTCACATCAGACTCAGAAGCTAACTCTATCCGTAAAGAGAATGTTTCTGTATACCAGAGAGAACACAGAATTTTAACCCTGAAACTGATGCCTGGACCTGTATACAGAGTGTCAGCATCGGAGACACCCAGGGATCTCCCAACACGGCAACACAATTTCACAGTCACAGTCACATCAGAGCTAGACCTTAAGTCTTATAATTAACTTATTCTTTCTGTACTAGAGCCCGAACCAGTAATTCTAACCCAAGCCATGACTCTTGGACATGCCCCTTAATCGTAACCTTTGGCATCACTCACGCTTCATCGTAATCCTTTACCTCAATCCCGCACTTGCCCTCCCATCAGAGAGAAACCTGAAGCCTTTCCATAACCCTATCCTTCCTGTACACCTTACAGAACAAAACTAAACTTACTCTAGCCCTTGGGACTATACCTGAACCGACACCGTCAGCTTCAACGTCTGTCATGCCGCACCATAAGCCTGAATCTCAAGGTCGCCGTCACCCGCACGTCAGGGACAGATTAAATGTAACTGCATAATCCTGTCAATCTTACTGAACACCTAACCCTAACACTAGTGCCAAGCCCTGGACTAGATTTTTCACCCGCAGCAATGATGTCAACTAGGACACATCTTAATTCGGATCTTGAATCTCACACTCGCACTGACATCAGAAGAGAACCCTAATTCTTTCGGAAACCGTCTTTTCCGCACTGATTTTCTCTTACAGATAACCCTAAGCGTATCCCAGGCCCCTTTCACTGAACCGCCACCATCAGCATCGACGTCTGTCATTCCTCCCCATAATCCTGAAGCTCGTTCTGGACGCTGCCCTCATGTCAGAGTCGGATCAGTACTCTAACTGTCACTCAATCTGCAGCATACTCCTTACCTTACAACTAATGCTGACCCTATCCCTGGTACCGGGATCTGACACTTCACCTTCATCATTGTTGTGACCCTCACTTCACCTGAAACTTAAACTTATTCTTGCACTCACCCTCACATCAGAGGCGGATCCGAATTCTAACTGCAACCCTACTTCACCCGTACTCCTTATCAAACCCATAACCCTACCCTAGATCTGAACCTTGAATCAGATTATTCACCTTCATCGTTGCTACCCACTATGACACCCTTAATGGTGTGACTCGATCTCACACTCGCCCTCAATTTAGAATTGCACCCTAATTCTGTCCATAACCATATTATCTGCATAAACCTGCATAGACCTTTCCTTACAGAAAACTCTAACCCTAGAACAGGTTCCTTTACCTGCATGCTCACCACCAGCATTGATGTCACCGATGCCATACCTTAATGATGAAGTCCAAACTGGCCTTCACCCACACGTCAGAGTAGGATCCTCTATCTAAACATAACCACATCCACGGCATAAACTAAAACAATTCCCTATCCCTAACCCTAGCACATACCAGTGGCCAGACCATCCATAATCTCCATGGATGTGACCCTTGCCTCATTGTAAGCCTGCGACTGAATTGGACAGTTGCCCTAACCTTGCAGAAGGACCCTCAGTCTAAACGTACCAATACCCTGCCCCTAAGGCTTTCCAAAATCCTAACCCTAACCCTAACCCTGGCTCGTGGTCCTGACACCTCACCTTGACCATTGACGTCAACCATGCCTCACCATAAACCTGATCCACCATCTTGCACTCCCTTTCTCATCAGAACTAGAAGCCAACTCTATCCATAAAGCCAATGTCTCTGCATACCAGAGAGAACAAAAAATTTTAACTCTAAAACTGGTGCCTGGACCTATACACAAAGCGTCATTATCATAAACAAACAGGGATCTCCTCAACACGGAAACGCAAATTCACACTCGCACTCACATCAGAGGTAGACCCTAACCCTAATAATTAACTTATCCTTTCTGCACAACAGCCCTAACCTCTATATTCAAAGCCTAGCCATGAATCTTGGACCTGCCCCTTCACCATAACCGTTGGCATCACCTGCGCTTCATCGTAATCCTAATCTTCAATCCCGAACGTGCCCTCCCATCGGAGAGAAACTCGAAATTTTTCCATAAACCTATCCTTCTTCTGCACCTTACAGAGCACAATAAACTTACTCTAGCCCTCGGCATTTTACCTGATCCAAAACCAACAGCCTCAATGTCTGTCTTGCCGCACCATAAGCCTGAAGCTCAAGGTGGCCCTCGCCCTCACTTCAGGGTCAGATGCAAACTCTAAATGTTACTCCACATTCCTGTAAAACTTACTGAACACCTAACCCTAACCCTAGCGCGAAGCCTTGGACTAGATTCTTCACCTACAACATTGATGTCAACTAAGACACATCTTAACTCGGAGCCTGAATTTCACATTCTCAATCACAACAGAAGAGAACCCTTATTCTCTCGGTAACCGTCTCTTCCGCAGAGATTTTCTCTCACAGATAGCCCTAACCCTCTCCCAGGACCATTTCACTGAACCGCTACCATCAGCATCGACGTCTGCCATTCGTGCCCACAACCCTGAAGCTCGTTCTGGCCACTGCCCTCTTGTCAGAGTCGGATCAGAACGCTAAATGTCACTCAATTTTCCGCAGACTCCTTACCTTACAACTAATGCCAACCCTATCCCTGGTGCCAGGATCTGACACTTCACCTTCATCATTGATGTCACACTCACTTCATCTTAAACCTTAAACTTATTCTTGCACAAAACCTCACATCAGAGGTGGATCCGAATTCTAACGGCAACCCTATCTCACCCGTACTCCCTATCGAACTCATAACCCTAACCGTAGATCTGACCCTTGAACCAGAATCTTCACCTTCACCGTTGCTATCAACTATGACTCCCTTAATCCTCTGACTCGACCTCACACTCACACTCAATTCAGAATTTTTCGCAAATTCTGTCCATAACCATATTTTCTGCATAGACCTTTCCTTACAGAAAACCCTAACCCTAGCCCCGGATCCTTAACCTGAATGCTCACCGTCAGCATTGGTGTCACCGATGCCACATCTTGATGATGAAGTCCAAGCTGGCCTTCACCCACACGTCAGAGTAGGATGCTTAATCTAAACATAACCACATCCACCGCATAAATTTTAGACAATTGCCTAACCCTAACCCTAGCACATTCCTGTGACCTGAGCCTCCAAAATCATCATGGACGTCACCCTTGCCTCACTGCGACTCAATTGGACAGTTGCCCTAAACTTGGAGAAGGACCCTCAGTCTAAACGTACCAATTGCCTGCCCCTACAGCTTTCCAAAAACCTAACCCTAACACTACCCCTGGCTCGGGGTCCTGACACCTCACCTTGACCATTGACGTCATCCGTGCCTCACCATAAACCTGATACACCATCTTGCGCACCCTGTCACATCAGACTCAGAAGCTAACTCTATCCATAAAGAGAATGTTTCTGTATACCAGAGAGAACACAGAATTTTAACCCTGAAACTGATGCCTGGACCTGTATACAGAGTGTCAGCATCGGAGACACCCAGGGATCTCCCAACACGGCAACAAAATTTCACAGTCACAGTCACATCAGAGCTAGACCTTAAGTCTTATAATTAACTTATTCTTTCTGTACTAGAGCCCGAACCAGTAATTCTAACCCAAGCCATGACTCTTGGACATACCCCTTAATCGTAACCATTGGCATCACTCACGCTTCATCGTAATCCTTTACCTCTATCCCGCACTTGCCCTCATATCAGAGAGAAACCTGAAGCCTTTCCATAACCCTATCCTTCCTGTACACCTTACAGAACAAAACTAAACTTACTCTAGCCCTTGGGACTATACCTGAACCGACACCGTCAGCTTCAACGTCTGTCATGCCGCACCATAAGCCTGAATCTCAAGGTCGCCGTCACCCGCACGTCAGGGACAGATGCGAACTCTAAATGTAACTGCATAATCCTGTCAATCTTACTGAACACCTAACCCTAACCCTAGTGCCAAGCCCTGGACTAGATTTTTCACCCGCAGCAATGATGTCAACTACGACACATCTTAATTCGGAGCTTGAATCTCACACTCGCACTGACATCAGAAGAGAACCCTAATTCTTTCGGAAACCGTCTTTTCCGCACTGATTTTCTCTTACAGATAACCCTAAGCGTATCCCAGGCCCCTTTCACTGAACCGCCACCATCAGCATCAACGTCTGTCATTCCTCCCCATAATCCTGAAGCTCGTTCTGGACGCTGCCCTCATGTCAGAGTCGGATCAGTACTCTAACTGTCACTCAATCTGCAGCATACTCCTTACCTTACAACTAATGCTGACCCTATCCCTGGTACCGGGATCTGACACTTCACCTTCATCATTGTTGTGACCCTCACTTCACCTTAAACTTAAACTTATTCTTGCACTCACCCTCACATCAGAGGCGGTTCCGAATTCTAACTGCAACCCTACTTCACCCGTACTCCTTATCAAACCCATAACCCTACCCTAGATCTGAACCTTGAATCAGATTATTCACCTTCATCCTTGCTACCCACTATGACACCCTTAATGGTGTGACTCGATCTCACACTCGCCCTCAATTTACAATTGCACCCTAATTCTGTCCATAACCATATTATCTGCATAAACCTGCATAGACCTTTCCTTACAGAAAACTCTAACCCTAGAACAGGTTCCTTTACCTGCATGCTCACCACCAGCATTGATGTCACCGATGCCATACCTTAATGATGAAGTCCAGACTGGCCTTCACCCACACGTCAGAGTAGGATCCTCTATCTAAACATAACCACATCCACGGCATAAACTAAAACAATTCCCTATCCCTAACCCTAGCACATACCTGTGGCCTGACCATCCATAATCTCCATGGATGTGACCCTTGCCTCATTGTAAGCCTGGGACTGAATTGGACAGTTGCCCTAACCTTGCAGAAGGACCCTCAGTCTAAACGTACCAATACCCGGCCCCTACGGCTTTCCAAAATCCTAACCCTAACCCTAGCCATGGCTCGTGGTCCTGACACCTCACCTTGACCATTGACGTCAACCATGCCTCACCATAAACGTGATCCACCATCTTGCACTCCCTTTCTCATCAGAACTAGAAGCCATCTCTATCCATAAAGCCAATGTCTCTGCATACCAGAGAGAACAAAAAATTTTAACTCTAAAACTGGTGCCTGGACCTATACACAAAGCGTCATTATCACAAACACCCAGGGATCTCCTCAACACGGAAACGCAAATTCACACTCGCACTCACATCAGAGGTAGACCCTAACCCTAATAATTAACTTATCCTTTCTGCACAACAGCCCTAACCTCTATATTCAAAGCCTAGCCATGACTCTTGGACCTGCCCCTTCACCATAACCGTTGGCATCACCTGCGCTTCATCGTAATCCTAATCTTCAATCCCGAACGTGCCCTCCCGTCGGAGAGAAACTCGAAATTTTTCCATAAATCTATCCTTCTTCTACACCTTACAGAGCACAATAAACTTACTCTAGCCCTCGGCATTTTACCTGATCCAAAACCAACAGCCTCAATGTCTGTCTTGCCGCACCATAAGCCTGAAGCTCAAGGTGGCCCTCGCCCTCACTTCAGGGTCAGATGCAAACTCTAAATGTTACTCCACATTCCTCTAAATCTTACTGAACACCTAACCCTAACCCTAGCGCGAAGCCTTGGACTAGATTCTTCACCTACAACATTGATGTCAACTAAGACACATCTTAACTCGGAGCCTGAATTTCACATTCTCAATCACAACAGAAGAGAACCCTTATTCTCTCGGTAACCGTCTCTTCCGCAGAGATTTTCTCTCACAGATAGCCCTAACCCTCTCCCAGGACCCTTTCACTGAACCGCTACCATCAGCATCGACGTCTGTCATTCGTGCCCACAACCCTGAAGCTCGTTCTGGCCACTGCCCTCTTGTCAGAGTCGGATCAGAACGCTAAATGTCACTCAATTTTCCGCAGACTCCTTACCTTACAACTAATGCCAACCCTATCCCTGGTGCCAGGATCTGACACTTCACCTTCATCATTGATGTCACACTCACTTCACCTTAAACCTTAAACTTATTCTTGCACAAAACCTCACATCAGAGGTGGATCCGAATTCTAACGGCAACCATATCTCACCCGTACTCCCTATCGAACACATAACCCTAACCCTAGATCTGACCCTTGAACCAGAATCTTCACCTTCACCGTTGCTATCAACTATGACTCCCTTAATCCTCTGACTCGACCTCACACTCACACTCAATTCAGAATTTTTCGCAAATTCTGTCCATAACCATATTTTCTGCATAGACCTTTCCTTACAGAAAACCCGAACCCTAGCCCCGGATCCTTAACCTGAATGCTCACCGTCAGCATTGGTGTCACCGATGCCACATCTTGATGATGAAGTCCAAGCTGGCCTTCACCCACACGTCAGAGTAGGATGCTTAATCTAAACATAACCACATCCACCGCATAAACTTTAGACAATTGCCTAACCCTAACCCTAGCACATTCCTGTGACCTGAGCCTCCAAAATCATCATGGACGTCACCCTTGCCTCACTGCGACTCAATTGGACAGTTGCCCTAAACTTGGAGAAGGACCCTCAGTCTAAACGTACCAATTGCCTGCCCCTACAGCTTTCCGAAAACCTAACCCTAACACTACCCCTGGCTCGGGGTCCTGACACCTCACCTTGACCATTGACGTCATCCATGCCTCACCATAAACCTGATCCACCATCTTGCGCACCCTGTCACATCAGACTCAGAAGCTAACTCTATCCGTAAAGAGAATGTTTCTGTATACCAGAGAGAACACAGAATTTTAACCCTGAAACTGATGCCTGGACCTGTATACAGAGTGTCAGCATCGGAGACACCCAGGGATCTCCCAACACGGCAACACAATTTCACAGTCACAGTCACATCAGAGCTAGACCTTAAGTCTTATAATTAACTTATTCTTTCTGTACTAGAGCCCGAACCAGTAATTCTAACCCAAGCCATGACTCTTGGACATGCCCCTTAATCGTAACCATTGGCATCACTCACGCTTCATCGTAATCCTTTACCTCAATCCCGCACTTGCCCTCCCATCAGAGAGAAACCTGAAGCCTTTCCATAACCCTATCCTTCCTGTACACCTTACAGAACAAAACTAAACTTACTCTAGCCCTTGGGACTATACCTAAACCGACACCGTCAGCTTAAACGTCTGTCATGCCGCACCATAAGCCTGAATCTCAAGGTCGCCGTCACCCGCACGTCAGGGACAGATTAAATGTAACTGCATAATCCTGTCAATCTTACTGAACACCTAACCCTAACACTAGTGCCAAGCCCTGGACTAGATTTTTCACCCGCAGCAATGATGTCAACTAGGACACATCTTAATTCGGATCTTGAATCTCACACTCGCACTGACATCAGAAGAGAACCCTAATTCTTTCGGAAACCGTCTTTTCCGCACTGATTTTCTCTTACAGATAACCCTAAGCGTATCCCAGGCCCCTTTCACTGAACCGCCACCATCAGCATCGACGTCTGTCATTCCTCCCCATAATCCTGAAGCTCGTTCTGGACGCTGCCCTCATGTCAGAGTCGGATCAGTACTCTAACTGTCACTCAATCTGCAGCATACTCCTTACCTTACAACTAATGCTGACCCTATCCCTGGTACCGGGATCTGACACTTCACCTTCATCATTGTTGTGACCCTCACTTCACCTGAAACTTAAACTTATTCTTGCACTCACCCTCACATCAGAGGCGGATCCGAATTCTAACTGCAACCCTACTTCACCCGTACTCCTTATGAAACCCATAACCCTACCCTAGATCTGAACCTTGAATCAGATTATTCACCTTCATCGTTGCTACCCACTATGACACCCTTAATGGTGTGACTCGATCTCACACTCGCCCTCAATTTAGAATTGCACCCTAATTCTGTCCATAACCATATTATCTGCATAAACCTGCATAGACCTTTCCTTACAGAAATCTCTAACCCTAGAACAGGTTCCTTTACCTGCATGCTCACCACCAGCATTGATGTCACCGATGCCATACCTTAATGATGAAGTCCAAACTGGCCTTCACCCACACGTCAGAGTAGGATCCTCTATCTAAACATAACCACATCCACGGCATAAACTAAAACAATTCCCTATCCCTAACCCTAGCACATACCTGTGGCCAGACCATCCATAATCTCCATGGATGTGACCCTTGCCTCATTGTAAGCCTGCGACTGAATTGGACAGTTGCCCTAACCTTGCAGAAGGACCCTCAGTCTAAACGTACCAATACCCTGCCCCTACGGCTTTCCAAAATCCTAACCCTAACCCTAACCCTGGCTCGTGGTCCTGACACCTCACCTTGACCATTGACGTCAACCATGCCTCACCATAAACCTGATCCACCAACTTGCACTCCCTTTCTCATCAGAACTAGAAGCCAACTCTATCCATAAAGCCAATGTCTCTGCATACCAGAGAGAACAAAAAATTTTAACTCTAAAACTGGTGCCTGGACCTATACACAAAGCGTCATTATCACAAACAAACAGGGATCTCCTCAACACGGAAACGCAAATTCACACTCGCACTCACATCAGAGGTAGACCCTAACCCTAATAATTAACTTATCCTTTCTGCACAACAGCCCTAACCTCTATATTCAAAGCCTAGCCATGAATCTTGGACCTGCCCCTTCACCATAACCGTTGGCATCACCTGCGCTTCATCGTAATCCTAATCTTCAATCCCGAACGTGCCCTCCCATCGGAGAGAAACTCGAAATTTTTCCATAAACCTATCCTTCTTCTACACCTTACAGAGCACAATAAACTTACTCTAGCCCTCGGCATTTTACCTGATCCAAAACCAACAGCCTCAATGTCTGTCTTGCCGCACCATAAGCCTGAAGCTCAAGGTGGCCCTCGCCCTCACTTCAGGGTCAGATGCAAACTCTAAATGTTACTCCACATTCCTGTAAATCTTACTGAACACCTAACCCTAACCCTAGCGCGAAGCCTTGGACTAGATTCTTCACCTACAACATTGATGTCAACTAAGACACATCTTAACTCGGAGCCTGAATTTCACATTCTCAATCACAACAGAAGAGAACCCTTATTCTCTCGGTAACCGTCTCTTCCGCAGAGATTTTCTCTCACAGATAGCCCTAACCCTCTCCCAGGACCATTTCACTGAACCGCTACCATCAGCATCGACGTCTGCCATTCGTGCCCACAACCCTGAAGCTCGTTCTGGCCAGTGCCCTCTTGTCAGAGTCGGATCAGAACGCTAAATGTCACTCAATTTTCCGCAGACTCCTTACCTTACAACTAATGCCAACCCTATCCCTGGTGCCAGGATGTGACACTTCACCTTCATCATTGATGTCACACTCACTTCATCTTAAACCTTAAACTTATTCTTGCACAAAACCTCACATCAGAGGTGGATCCGAATTCTAACGGCAACCCTATCTCACCCGTACTCCCTATCGAACTCATAACCCTAACCCTAGATCTGACCCTTGAACCAGAATCTTCACCTTCACCGTTGCTATCAACTATGACTCCCTTAATCCTCTGACTCGACCTCACACTCACACTCAATTCAGAATTTTTCGCAAATTCTGTCCATAACCATATTTTCTGCATAGACCTTTCCTTACAGAAAACCCTAACCCTAGCCCCGGATCCTTAACCTGAATGCTCACCATCAGCATTGGTGTCACCGATGCCACATCTTGATGATGAAGTCCAAGCTGGCCTTCACCCACACGTCAGAGTAGGATGCTTAATCTAAACATAACCACATCCACCGCATAAATTTTAGACAATTGCCTAACCCTAACCCTAGCACATTCCTGTGACCTGAGCCTCCAAAATCATCATGGACGTCACCCTTGCCTCACTGCGACTCAATTGGACAGTTGCCCTAAACTTGGAGAAAGACCCTCAGTCTAAACGTACCAATTGCCTGCCCCTACAGCTTTCCAAAAACCTAACCCTAACACTACCCCTGGCTCGGGGTCCTGACACCTCACCT
Source organism: Manis javanica (assembly GCF_040802235.1). Lineage (NCBI taxonomy): Eukaryota > Metazoa > Chordata > Mammalia > Pholidota > Manidae > Manis > Manis javanica. Next base: position 34,182,832 of record NC_133169.1, on the reverse strand, counting down.
TGACCATTGACGTCATCCGTGCCTCACCATAAACCTGATCCACCATCTTGCGCACCCTGTCACATCAGACTCAGAAGCTAACTCTATCCATAAAGAGAATGTTTCTGTATACCAGAGAGAACACAGAATTTTAACCCTGAAACTGATGCCTGGACCTGTATACAGAGTGTCAGCATCGGAGACACCCAGGGATCTCCCAACACGGCAACAAAATTTCACAGTCACAGTCACATCAGAGCTAGACCTTAAGTCTTATAATTAACTTATTCTTTCTGTACTAGAGCCCGAACCAGTAATTCTAACCCAAGCCATGACTCTTGGACATACCCCTTAATCGTAACCATTGGCATCACTCACGCTTCATCGTAATCCTTTACCTCTATCCCGCACTTGCCCTCATATCAGAGAGAAACCTGAAGCCTTTCCATAACCCTATCCTTCCTGTACACCTTACAGAACAAAACTAAACTTACTCTAGCCCTTGGGACTATACCTGAACCGACACCGTCAGCTTCAACGTCTGTCATGCCGCACCATAAGCCTGAATCTCAAGGTCGCCGTCACCCGCACGTCAGGGACAGATGCGAACTCTAAATGTAACTGCATAATCCTGTCAATCTTACTGAACACCTAACCCTAACCCTAGTGCCAAGCCCTGGACTAGATTTTTCACCCGCAGCAATGATGTCAACTACGACACATCTTAATTCGGAGCTTGAATCTCACACTCGCACTGACATCAGAAGAGAACCCTAATTCTTTCGGAAACCGTCTTTTCCGCACTGATTTTCTCTTACAGATAACCCTAAGCGTATCCCAGGCCCCTTTCACTGAACCGCCACCATCAGCATCGACGTCTGTCATTCCTCCCCATAATCCTGAAGCTCGTTCTGGACGCTGCCCTCATGTCAGAGGCGGATCAGTACTCTAACTGTCACTCAATCTGCAGCATACTCCTTACCTTACAACTAATGCTGACCCTATCCCTGGTACCGGGATCTGACACTTCACCTTCATCATTGTTGTGACCCTCACTTCACCTTAAACTTAAACTTATTCTTGCACTCACCCTCACATCAGAGGCGGATCCGAATTCTAACTGCAACCCTACTTCACCCGTACTCCTTATCAAACCCATAACCCTACCCTAGATCTGAACCTTGAATCAGATTATTCACCTTCATCGTTGCTACCCACTATGACACCCTTAATGGTGTGACTCGATCTCACACTCGCCCTCAATTTAGAATTGCACCCTAATTCTGTCCATAACCATATTATCTGCATAAACCTGCATAGACCTTTCCTTACAGAAAACTCTAACCCTAGAACAGGTTCCTTTACCTGCATGCTCACCACCAGCATTGATGTCACCGATGCCATACCTTAATGATGAAGTCCAAACTGGCCTTCACCCACACGTCAGAGTAGGATCCTCTATCTAAACATAACCACATCCACGGCATAAACTAAAACAATTCCCTATCCCTAACCCTAGCACATACCTGTGGCCTGACCATCCATAATCTCCATGGATGTGACCCTTGCCTCATTGTAAGCCTGCGACTGAATTGGACAGTTGCCCTAACCTTGCAGAAGGACCCTCAGTCTAAACGTACCAATACCCTGCCCCTACGGCTTTCCAAAATCCTAACCCTAACCCTAGCCCTGGCTCGTGGTCCTGACACCTCACCTTGACCATTGACGTCAACCATGCCTCACCATAAACCTGATCCACCATCTTGCACTCCCTTTCTCATCAGAACTAGAAGCCAACTCTATCCATAAAGCCAATGTCTCTGCATACCAGAGAGAACAAAAAATTTTAACACTAAAACTGGTGCCTGGACCTATACACAAAGCGTCATTATCACAAACAAACAGGGATCTCCTCAACACGGAAACGCAAATTCACACTCGCACTCACATCAGAGGTAGACCCTAACCCTAATAATTAACTTATCCTTTCTGCACAACAGCCCTAACCTCTATATTCAAAGCCTAGCCATGACTCTTGGACCTGCCCCTTCACCATAACCGTTGGCATCACCTGCGCTTCATCGTAATCCTAATCTTCAATCCCGAACGTGCCCTCCCATCGGAGAGAAACTCGAAATTTTTCCATAAACCTATCCTTCTTCTACACCTTACAGAGCACAATAAACTTACTCTAGCCCTCGGCATTTTACCTGATCCAAAACCAACAGCCTCAATGTCTGTCTTGCCGCACCATAAGCCTGAAGCTCAAGGTGGCCCTCGCCCTCACTTCAGGGTCAGATGCAAACTCTAAATGTTACTCCACATTCCTGTAAATCTTACTGAACACCTAACCCTAACCCTAGCGCGAAGCCTTGGACTAGATTCTTCACCTACAACATTGATGTCAACTAAGACACATCTTAACTCGGAGCCTGAATTTCACATTCTCAATCACAACAGAAGAGAACCCTTATTCTCTCGGTAACCGTGTCTTCCGCAGAGATTTTCTCTCACAGATAGCCCTAACCCTCTCCCAGGACCCTTTCACTGAACCGCTACCATCAGCGTCGACGTCTGCCATTCGTGCCCACAACCCTGAAGCTCGTTCTGGCCACTGCCCTCTTGTCAGAGTCGGATCAGAACGCTAAATGTCACTCAATTTTCCGCAGACTCCTTACCTTACAACTAATGCCAACCCTATCCCTGGTGCCAGGATCTGACACTTCACCTTCATCATTGATGTCACACTCACTTCATCTTAAACCTTAAACTTATTCTTGCACAAAACCTCACATCAGAGGTGGATCCGAATTCTAACGGCAACCCTATCTCACCCGTACTCCCTATCGAACTCATAACCCTAACCCTAGATCTGACCCTTGAACCAGAATATTCACCTTCACCGTTGCTATCAACTATGACTCCCTTAATCCTCTGACTCGACATCACACTCACACTCAATTCAGAATTTTTCGCAAATTCTGTCCATAACCATATTTTCTGCATAGACCTTTCCTTACAGAAAACCTTAACCCTAGCCCCGGATCCTTAACCTGAATGCTCACCGTCAGCATTGGTGTCACCGATGCCACATCTTGATGATGAAGTCCAAGCTGGCCTTCACCCACACGTCAGAGTAGGATGCTTAATCTAAACATAACCACATCCACCGCATAAACTTTAGACAATTGCCTAACCCTAACCCTAGCACATACCTGTGACCTGAGCCTCCAAAATCATCACGGACGTCACCCTTGCCTCACTGCGACTCAATTGGACAGTTGCCCTAAACTTGGAGAAGGACCCTCAGTCTAAACGTACCAATTGCCTGCCCCTACAGCTTTCCAAAAACCTAACCCTAACACTACCCCTGGCTCGGGGTCCTGACACCTCACCTTGACCATTGACGTCATCCGTGCCTCACCATAAACCTGATCCACCATCTTGCGCACCCTGTCACATCAGACTCAGAAGCTAACTCTATCCGTAAAGAGAATGTTTCTGTATACCAGAGAGAACACAGAATTTTAACCCTGAAACTGATGCCTGGACCTGTATACAGAGTGTCAGCATCGGAGACACCCAGGGATCTCCCAACACGGCAACACAATTTCACAGTCACAGTCACATCAGAGCTAGACCTTAAGTCTTATAATTAACTTATTCTTTCTGTACTAGAGCCCGAACCAGTAATTCTAACCCAAGCCATGACTCTTGGACATGCCCCTTAATCGTAACCATTGGCATCACTCACGCTTCATCGTAATCCTTTACCTCAATCCCGCACTTGCCCTCCCATTAGAGAGAAACCTGAAGCCTTTCCATAACCCTATCCTTCCTGTACACCTTACAGAACAAAACTAAACTTACTCTAGCCCTTGGGACTATACCTGAACCGACACCGTCAGCTTCAACGTCTGTCATGCCGCACCATAAGCCTGAATCTCAAGGTCGCCGTCACCCGCACGTCAGGGACAGATGCGAACTCTAAATGTAACTGCATAATCCTGTCAATCTTACTGAACACCTAACCCTAACCCTAGTGCCAAGCCCTGGACTAGATTTTTCACCCGCAGCAATGATGTCAACTACGACACATCTTAATTCGGAGCTTGAATCTCACACTCGCACTGACATCAGAAGAGAACCCTAATTCTTTCGGAAACCGTCTTTTCTGCACTGATTTTCTCTTACAGATAACCCTAAGCGTATCCCAGGCCCCTTTCAGTGAACCGCCACCATCAGCATCGACGTCTGTCATTCCTCCCCATAATCCTGAAGCTCGTTCTGGACGCTGCCCTCATGTCAGAGTCGGATCAGTACTCTAACTGTCACTCAATCTGCAGCATACTACTTACCTTACAACTAATGCTGACCCTATCCCTGGTACCGGGATCTGACACTTCACCTTCATCATTGTTGTGACCCTCACTTCACCTGAAACTTAAACTTATTCTTGCACTCACCCTCACATCAGAGGCGGATCCGAATTCTAACTGCAACCCTACTTCACCCGTACTCCTTATCAAACCCATAACCCTACCCTAGATCTGAACCTTGAATCAGATTATTCACCTTCATCGTTGCTACCCACTATGACACCCTTAATGGTGTGACTCGATCTCACACTCGCCCTCAATTTAGAATTGCACCCTAATTCTGTCCATAACCATATTATCTGCATAAACCTGCATAGACCTTTCCTTACAGAAAACTCTAACCCTAGAACAGGTTCCTTTACCTGCATGCTCACCACCAGCATTGATGTCACCGATGCCATACCTTAATGATGAAGTCCAAACTGGCCTTCACCCACACGTCAGAGTAGGATCCTCTATCTAAACATAACCACATCCACGGCATAAACTAAAACAATTCCCTATCCCTAACCCTAGCACATACCTGTGGCCTGACCATCCATAATCTCCATGGATGTGACCCTTGCCTCATTGTAAGCCTGCGACTGAATTGGACAGTTGCCCTAACCTTGCAGAAGGACCCTCAGTCTAAACGTACCAATACCCTGCCCCTACGGCTTTAAAAAATCCTAACCCTAACCCTAGCCCTGGCTCGTGGTCCTGACACCTCACCTTGACCATTGACGTCAACCATGCCTCACCATAAACCTGATCCACCATCTTGCACTCCCTTTCTCATCAGAACTAGAAGCCAACTCTATCCATAAAGCCAATGTCTCTGCATACCAGAGAGAACAAAAAATTTTAACACTAAAACTGGTGCCTGGACCTATACACAAAGCGTCATTATCACAAACAAACAGGGATCTCCTCAACACGGAAACGCAAATTCACTCTCGCACTCACATCAGAGGTAGACCGTAACCCTAATAATTAACTTATCCTTTCTGCACAACAGCCCTATCCTCTATATTCAAAGCCTAGCCATGACTCTTGGACCTGCCCCTTCACCATAACCGTTGGCATCACCTGCGCTTCATCGTAATCCTAATCTTCAATCCCGAACGTGCCCTCCCATCGGAGAGAAACTCGAAATTTTTCCATAAACCTATCCTTCTTCTACACCTTACAGAGCACAATAAACTTACTCTAGCCCTCGGCATTTTACCTGATCCAAAACCAACAGCCTCAATGTCTGTCTTGCCGCACCATAAGCCTGAAGCTCAAGGTGGCCGCGCCCTCACTTCAGGGTCAGATGCAAACTCTAAATGTTACTCCACATTCCTGTAAATCTTACTGAACACCTAACCCTAACCCTAGCGCGAAGCCTTGGACTAGATTCTTCACCTACAACATTGATGTCAACTAAGACACATCTTAACTCGGAGCCTGAATTTCACATTCTCAATCACAACAGAAGAGAACCCTTATTCTCTCGGTAACCGTCTCTTCCGCAGAGATTTTCTCTCACAGATAGCCCTAACCCTCTCCCAGGACCCTTTCACTGAACCGCTACCATCAGCATCGACGTCTGCCATTCGTGCCCACAACCCTGAAGCTCGTTCTGGCCACTGCCCTCTTGTCAGAGTCGGATCAGAACGCTAAATGTCACTCAATTTTCCGCAGACTCCTTACCTTACAACTAATGCCAACCCTATCCCTGGTGCCAGGATCTGACACTTCACCTTCATCATTGATGTCACACTCACTTCATCTTAAACCTTAAACTTATTCTTGCACAAAACCTCACATCAGAGGTGGATCCGAATTCTAACGGCAACCCTATCTCACCCGTACTCCCTATCGAACTCATAACCCTAACCCTAGATCTGATCCTTGAACCAGAATCTTCACCTTCACCGTTGCTATCAACTATGACTCCCTTAATCCTCTGACTCGACCTCACACTCACACTCAATTCAGAATTTTTCGCAAATTCTGTCCATAACCATATTTTCTGCATAGACCTTTCCTTACAGAAAACCCTAACCCTAGCCCCGGATCCTTAACCTGAATGCTCACCGTCAGCATTGGTGTCACCGATGCCACATCTTGATGATGAAGTCCAAGCTGGCCTTCACCCACACGTCAGAGTAGGATGCTTAATCTAAACATAACCACATCCACCGCATAAACTTTAGACAATTGCCTAACCCAAACCCTAGCACATTCCTGTGACCTGAGCCTCCAAAATCATCACGGACGTCACCCTTGCCTCACTGCGACTCAATTGGACAGTTGCCCTAAACTTGGAGAAGGACCCTCAGTCTAAACGTACCAATTGCCTGCCCCTACAGCTTTCCAAAAACCTAACCCTAACACTACCCCTGGCTCGGGGTCCTGACACCTCACCTTGACCATGGACGTCATCCGTGCCTCACCATAAACCTGATCCACCATCTTGCGCACCCTGTCACATCAGAATCATAAGCTAACTCTATCCGTAAAGAGAATGTTTCTGTATACCAGAGAGAACACAGAATTTTAACCCTGAAACTGATGCCTGGACCTGTATACAGAGTGTCAGCATCGGAGACACCCAGGGATCTCCCAACACGGAAACACAATTTCACAGTCACAGTCACATCAGAGCTAGACCTTAAGTCTTATAATTAACTTATTCTTTCTGTACTAGAGCCCAAACCAGTAATTCTAACCCAAGCCATGACTCTTGGACATGCCCCTTAATCGTAACCATTTTCATCACTCACGCTTCATCGTAATCCTTTACCTCAATCCCGCACTTGCCCTCCCATCAGAGAGAAACCTGAAGCCTTTCCATAACCCTATCCTTCCTGTACACCTTACAGAACAAAACTAAACTTACTCTAGCCCTTGGGACTATACCTGAACCGACACCGTCAGCTTCAACGTCTGTCATGCCGCACCATAAGGCTGAATCTCAAGGTCGCCGTCACCCGCACGTCAGGGACAGATGCGAACTCTAAATGTAACTGCATAATCCTGTCAATCTTACTGAACACCTAACCCTAACCCTAGTGCCAAGCCCTGGGCTGGATTTTTCACCCGCAGCAATGATGTCAACTACGACACATCTTAATACGGAGCTTGAATCTCACACTCGCACTGACATCAGAAGAGAACCCTAATTCTTTCGGAAACCGTCTTTTCCGCACTGATTTTCTCTTACAGATAACCCTAAGCGTATCCCAGGCCCCTTTCACTGAACCGCCACCATCAGCATCGACGTCTGTCATTCCTCCCCATAATCCTGAAGCTCGTTCTGGACGTGCCCTCATGTCAGAGTCGGATCAGTACTCTAACTGTCACTCAATCTGCAGCATACTCCTTACCTTACAACTAATGCTGACCCTATCCCTGGTACCGGGATCTGACACTTCACCTTCATCATTGTTGTGACCCTCACTTCACCTGAAACTTAAACTTATTCTTGCACTCACCCTCACATCAGAGGCGGATCCGAATTCTAACTGCAACCCTACTTCACCCGTACTCCTTATCAAACCCATAACCCTACCCTAGATCTGAACCTTGAATCAGATTATTCACCTTCATCGTTGCTACCCACTATGACACCCTTAATGGTGTGACTCGATCTCACACTCGCCCTCAATTTAGAATTGCACCCTAATTCTGTCCATAACCATATTATCTGCATAAACCTGCATAGACCTTTCCTTACAGAAAACTCTAACCCTAGAACAGGTTCCTTTACCTGCATGCTCACCACCAGCATTGATGTCACCGATGCCATACCTTAATGATGAAGTCCAAACTGGCCTTCACCCACACGTCAGAGTAGGATCCTCTATCTAAACATAACCACATCCACGGCATAAACTAAAACAATTCCCTATCCCTAACCCTAGCACATACCTGTGGCCTGACCATCCATAATCTCCATGGATGTGACCCTTGCCTCATTGTAAGCCTGCGACTGAATTGGACAGTTGCCCTAACCTTGCAGAAGGACCCTCAGTCTAAACGTACCAATACCCTGCCCCTACGGCTTTCCAAAATCCTAACCCTAACCCTAGCCCTGGCTCGTGGTCCTGACACCTCACCTTGACCATTGACGTCAACCATGCCTCACCATAAACCTGATCCACCATCTTGCACTCCCTTTCTCATCAGAACTAGAAGCCAACTCTATCCATAAAGCCAATGTCTCTGCATACCAGAGAGAACAAGAAATTTTAACTCTAAAACTGGTGCCTGGACCTATACACAAAGCGTCATTATCACAAACAAACAGGGATCTCCTCAACACGGAAACGCAAATTCACACTCGCACTCACATCAGAGGTAGACCCTAACCCTAATAATTAACTTATCCTTTCTGCACAACAGCCCTAACCTCTATATTCAAAGCCTAGCCATGACTCTTGGACCTGCCCCTTCACCATAACCGTTGGCATCACCTGCGCTTCATCGTAATCCTAATCTTCAATCCCGAACGTGCCCTCCCATCGGAGAGAAACTCGAAATTTTTCCATAAACCTATCCTTCTTCTACACCTTACAGAGCACAATAAACTTACTCTAGCCCTCGGCATTTTACCTGATCCAAAACCAACAGCCTCAATGTCTGTCTTGCCGCACCATAAGCCTGAAGCTCAAGGTGGCCGCGCCCTCACTTCAGGGTCAGATGCAAACTCTAAATGTTACTCCACATTCCTGTAAATCTTACTGAACACCTAACCCTAACCCTAGCGCGAAGCCTTGGACTAGATTCTTCACCTACAACATTGATGTCAACTAAGACACATCTTAACTCCGAGCCTGAATTTCACATTCTCAATCACAACAGAAGAGAACCCTTATTCTCTCGGTAACCGTCTCTTCCGCAGAGATTTTCTCTCACAGATAGCCCTAACCCTCTCCCAGGACCCTTTCACTGAACCGCTACCATCAGCATCAACGTCTGCCATTCGTGCCCACAACCCTGAAGCTCGTTCTGGCCACTGCCCTCTTGTCAGAGTCGGATCAGAACGCTAAATGTCACTCAATTTTCCGCAGACTCCTTACCTTACAACTAATGCCAACCCTATCCCTGGTGCCAGGATCTGACACTTCACCTTCATCATTGATGTCACACTCACTTCATCTTAAACCTTAAACTTATTCTTGCACAAAACCTCACATCAGAGGTGGATCCGAATTCTAACGGCAACCCTATCTCACCCGTACTCCCTATCGAACTCATAACCCTAACCCTAGATCTGACCCTTGAACCAGAATCTTCACCTTCACCGTTGCTATCAACTATGACTCCCTTAATCCTCTGACTCGACCTCACACTCACACTCAATTCAGAATTTTTCGCAAATTCTGTCCATAACCATATTTTCTGCATAGACCTTTCCTTACAGAAAACCCTAACCCTCGCCCCGGATCCTTAACCTGAATGCTCACCGTCAGCATTGGTGTCACCGATGCCACATCTTGATGATGAAGTCCAAGCTGGCCTTCACCCACACGTCAGAGTAGGATGCTTAATCTAAACATAACCACATCCACCGCATAAACTTTAGACAATTGCCTAACCCAAACCCTAGCACATTCCTGTGACCTGAGCCTCCAAAATCATCACGGACGTCACCCTTGCCTCACTGCGACTCAATTGGACAGTTGCCCTAAACTTGGAGAAGGACCCTCAGTCTAAACGTACCAATTGCCTGCCCCTACAGCTTTCCAAAAACCTAACCCTAACACTACCCCTGGCTCGGGGTCCTGACACCTCACCTTGACCATTGACGTCATCCGTGCCTCACCATAAACCTGATCCACCATCTTGCGCACCCTGTCACATCAGACTCAGAAGCTAACTCTATCCGTAAAGAGAATGTTTCTGTATACCAGAGAGAACACAGAATTTTAACCCTGAAACTGATGCCTGGACCTGTATACAGAGTGTCAGCATCGGAGACACCCAGGGATCTCCCAACACGGCAACACAATTTCACAGTCACAGTCACATCAGAGCTAGACCTTAAGTGTTATAATTAACTTATTCTTTCTGTACTAGAGCCCGAACCAGTAATTCTAACCCAAGCCATGACTCTTGGACATGCCCCTTAATCGTAACCATTGGCATCACTCACGCTTCATCGTAATCCTTTACCTCAATCCCGCACTTGCCCTCCCATCAGAGAGAAACCTGAAGCCTTTCCATAACCCTATCCTTCCTGTACACCTTACAGAACAAAACTAAACTTACTCTAGCCCTTGGGACTATACCTGAACCGACACCGTCAGCTTCAACGTCTGTCATGCCGCACCATAAGCCTGAATCTCAAGGTCGCCGTCACCCGCACGTCAGGGACAGATGCGAACTCTAAATGTAACTGCATAATCCTGTCAATCTTACTGAACACCTAACCCTAACCCTAGTGCCAAGCCCTGGACTAGATTTTTCACCCGCAGCAATGATGTCAACTACGACACATCTTAATTCGGAGCTTGAATCTCACACTCGCACTGACATCAGAAGGGAACCCTAATTCTTTCGGAAACCGTCTTTTCCGCACTGATTTTCTCTTACAGATAACCCTAAGCGTATCCCAGGCCCCTTTCACTGAACCGCCACCATCAGCATCGACGTCTGTCATTCCTCCCCATAATCCTGAAGCTCGTTCTGGACGCTGCCCTCATGTCAGAGGCGGATCAGTACTCTAACTGTCACTCAATCTGCAGCATACTCCTTACCTTACAACTAATGCTGACCCTATCCCTCGTACCGGGATCTGACACTTCACCTTCATCATTGTTGTGACCCTCACTTCACCTGAAACTTAAACTTATTCTTGCACTCACCCTCACATCAGAGGCGGATCCGAATTCTAACTGCAACCCTACTTCACCCGTACTCCTTATCAAACCCATAACCCTACCCTAGATCTGAACCTTGAATCAGATTATTCACCTTCATCGTTGCTACCCACTATGACACCCTTAATGGTGTGACTCGATCTCACACTCGCCCTCAATTTAGAATTGCACCCTAATTCTGTCCATAACCATATTATCTGCATAAACCTGCATAGACCTTTCCTTACAGAAAACTCTAACCCTAGAACAGGTTCCTTTACCTGCATGCTCACCACCAGCATTGATGTCACCGATGCCATACCTTAATGATGAAGTCCAAACTGGCCTTCACCCACACGTCAGAGTAGGATCCTCTATCTAAACATGACCACATCCACGGCATAAACTAAAACAATTCCCTATCCCTAACCCTAGCACATACCTGTGGCCTGACCATCCATAATCTCCATGGATGTGACCCTTGCCTCATTGTAAGCCTGCGACTGAATTGGACAGTTGCCCTAACCTTGCAGAAGGACCCTCAGTCTAAACGTACCAATACCCTGCCCCTACGGCTTTCCAAAATCCTAACCCTAACCCTAGCCCTGGCTCGTGGTCCTGACACCTCACCTTGACCATTGACGTCAACCATGCCTCACCATTAACCTGATCCACCATCTTGCACTCCCTTTCTCATTAGAACGAGAAGCCAACTCTATCCATAAAGCCAATGTCTCTGCATACCAGAGAGAACAAAAAATTTTAACTCTAAAACTGGTGCCTGGACCTATACACAAAGCGTCATTATCACAAACAAACAGGGATCTCCTCAACACGGAAACGCAAATTCACACTCGCACTCACATCAGAGGTAGACCCTAACCCTAATAATTAACTTATCCTTTCTGCACAACAGCCCTAACCTCTATATTCAAAGCCTAGCCATGACTCTTGGACCTGCCCCTTCACCATAACCGTTGGCATCACCTGCGCTTCATCGTAATCCTAATCTTCAATCCCGAACGTGCCCTCCCATCGGAGAGAAACTCGAAATTTTTCCATAAACCTATCCTTCTTCTACACCTTACAGAGCACAATAAACTTACTCTAGCCCTCGGCATTTTACCTGATACAAAACCAACAGCCTCAATGTCTGTCTTGCCGCACCATAAGCCTGAAGCTCAAGGTGGCCCTCGCCCTCACTTCAGGGTCAGATGCAAACTCTAAATGTTACTCCACATTCCTGTAAATCTTACTGAACACCTAACCCTAACCCTAGCGCGAAGCCTTGGACTAGATTCTTCACCTACAACATTGATGTCAACTAAGACACATCTTAACTCGGAGCCTGAATTTCACATTCTCAATCACAACAGAAGAGAACCCTTATTCTCTCGGTAACCGTCTCTTCCGCAGAGATTTTCTCTCACAGATAGCCCTAACCCTCTCCCAGGACCATTTCACTGAACCGCTACCATCAGCATCGACGTCTGCCATTCGTGCCCACAACCCTGAAGCTCGTTCTGGCCACTGCCCTCTTGTCAGAGTCGGATCAGAACGCTAAATGTCACTCAATTTTCCGCAGACTCCTTACCTTACAACTAATGCCAACCCTATCCCTGGTGCCAGGATCTGACACTTCACCTTCATCATTGATGTCACACTCACTTCACCTTAAACCTTAAACTTATTCTTGCACAAAACCTCACATCAGAGGTGGATCCGAATTCTAACGGCAACCCTATCTCACCCGTACTCCCTATCGAACACATAACCCTAACCCTAGATCTGACCCTTGAACCAGAATCTTCACCTTCACCGTTGCTGTCAACTATGACTCCCTTAATCCTCTGACTCGACCTCACACTCACACTCAATTCAGAATTTTTCGCAAATTCTGTCCATAACCATATTTTCTGCATAGACCTTTCCTTACAGAAAACCCTAACCCTAGCCCCGGATCCTTAACCTGAATGCTCACCGTCAGCATTGGTGTCACCGATGCCACATCTTGATGATGAAGTCCAAGCTGGCCTTCACCCACACGTCAGAGTAGGATGCTTAATCTAAACATAACCACATCCACCGCATAAACTTTAGACAATTGCCTAACCCTAACCCTAGCACATTCCTGTGACCTGAGCCTCCAAAATCATCATGGACGTCACCCTTGCCTCACTGCGACTCAATTGGACAGTTGCCCTAAACTTGGAGAAGGACCCTCAGTCTAAACGTACCAATTGCCTGCCCCTACAGCTTTCCAAAAACCTAACCCTAACACTACCCGTGGCTCGGGGTCCTGACACCTCACCTTGACCATTGACGTCATCCGTGCCTCACCATAAACCTGATCCACCATCTTGCGCACCCTGTCACATCAGACTCAGAAGCTAACTCTATCCGTAAAGAGAATGTTTCTGTATACCAGAGAGAACACAGAATTTTAACCCTGAAACTGATGCCTGGACCTGTATACAGAGTGTCAGCATCGGAGACACCCAGGGATCTCCCAACACGGCAACACAATTTCACAGTCACAGTCACATCAGAGCTAGACCTTAAGTCTTATAATTAACTTATTCTTTCTGTACTAGAGCCCGAACCAGTAATTCTAACCCAAGCCATGACTCTTGGACATGCCCCTTAATCGTAACCATTGGCATCACTCACGCTTCATCGTAATCCTTTACCTCAATCCCGCACTTGCCCTCCCATCAGAGAGAAACCTGAAGCCTTTCCATAACCCTATCCTTCCTGTACACCTTACAGAACAAAACTAAACTTACTCTAGCCCTTGGGACTATACCTGAACCGACACCGTCAGCTTCAACGTCTGTCATGCCGCACCATAAGCCTGAATCTCAAGGTCGCCGTCACCCGCACGTCAGGGACAGATGCGAACTCTAAATGTAACTGCATAATCCTGTCAATCTTACTGAACACCTAACCCTAACCCTAGTGCCAAGCCCTGGACTAGATTTTTCACCCGCAGCAATGATGTCAACTACGACACATCTTAATTCGGAGCTTGAATCTCACACTCGCACTGACATCAGAAGAGAACCCTAATTCTTTCGGAAACCGTCTTTTCCGCACTGATTTTCTCTTACAGATAACCCTAAGCGTATCCCAGGCCCCTTTCACTGAACCGCCACCATCAGCATCGACGTCTGTCATTCCTCCCCATAATCCTGAAGCTCGTTCTGGACGCTGCCCTCATGTCAGAGTCGGATCAGTACTCTAACTGTCACTCAATCTGCAGCATACTCCTTACCTTACAACTAATGCTGACCCTATCCCTGGTACCGGGATCTGACACTTCACCTTCATCATTGTTGTGACCCTCACTTCACCTGAAACTTAAACTTATTCTTGCACCCACCCTCACATCAGAGGCGGATCCGAATTCTAACTGCAACCCTACTTCACCCGTACTCCTTATCAAACCCATAACCCTACCCTAGATCTGAACCTTGAATCAGATTATTCACCTTCATCGTTGCTACCCACTATGACACCCTTAATGGTGTGACTCGATCTCACACTCGCCCTCAATTTAGAATTGCACCCTAATTCTGTCCATAACCATATTATCTGCATAAACCTGCATAGACCTTTCCTTACAGAAAACTCTAACCCTAGAACAGGTTCCTTTACCTGCATGCTCACCACCAGCATTGATGTCACCGATGCCATACCTTAATGATGAAGTCCAAACTGGCCTTCACCCACACGTCAGAGTAGGATCCTCTATCTAAACATAACCACATCCACGGCATAAACTAAAACAATTCCCTATCCCTAACCCTAGCACATACCTGTGGCCTGACCATCCATAATCTCCATGGATGTGACCCTTGCCTCATTGTAAGCCTGCGACTGAATTGGACAGTTGCCCTAACCTTGCAGAAGGACCCTCAGTCTAAACGTACCAATACCCTGCCCCTACGGCTTTCCAAAATCCTAACCCTAACCCTAGCCCTGGCTCGTGGTCCTGACACCTCACCTTGACCATTGACGTCAACCATGCCTCACCATAAACCTGATCCACCATCTTGCACTCCCTTTCTCATCAGAACTAGAAGCCAACTCTATCCATAAAGCCAATGTCTCTGCATACCAGAGAGAACAAAAAATTTTAACTCTAAAACTGGTGCCTGGACCTATACACAAAGCGTCATTATCACAAACACCCAGGGATCTCCTCAACACGGAAACGCAAATTCACACTCACACTCACATCAGAGGTAGACCCTAACCCTAATAATTAACTTATCCTTTCTGCACAACAGCCCTAACCACTATATTCAAAGCCTAGCCATGACACTTGGACCTGCCCCTTCACCATAACCGTTGGCATCACCTGCGCTTCATCGTAATCCTAATCTTCAATCCCGAACGTGCCCTCCCATCGGAGAGAAACTCGAAATTTTTCCATAAACCTATCCTTCTTCTACACCTTACAGAGCACAATAAACTTACTCTAGCCCTCGGCATTTTACCTGATCCAAAACCAACAGCCTCAATGTCTGTCTTGCCGCACCATAAGCCTGAAGCTCAAGGTGGCCCTCGCCCTCACTTCAGGGTCAGATGCAAACTCTAAATGTTACTCCACATTCCTGTAAATCTTACTGAACACCTAACCCTAACCCTAGCGCGAAGCCTTGGACTAGATTCTTCACCTACAACATTGATGTCAACTAAGACACATCTTAACTCGGAGCCTGAATTTCACATTCTCAATCACAACAGAAGAGAACCCTTATTCTCTCGGTAACCATCTCTTCCGCAGAGATTTTCTCTCACAGATAGCCCTAACACTCTCCCAGGACCCTTTCACTGAACCGCTACCATCAGCATCGACGTCTGTCATTCGTGCCCACAACCCTGAAGCTCGTTCTGGCCACTGCCCTCTTGTCAGAGTCGGATGAGAACGCTAAATGTCACTCAATTTTCCGCAGACTCCTTACGTTACAACTAATGCCAACCCTATCCCTGGTGCCAGGATCTGACACTTCACCTTCATCATTGATGTCACACTCACTTCACCTTAAACCTTAAACTTATTCTTGCACAAAACCTCACATCAGAGGTGGATCCGAATTCTAACGGCAACCCTATCTCACCCGTACTCCCTATCGAACACATAACCCTAACCCTAGATCTGACCCTTGAACCAGAATCTTCACCTTCACCGTTGCTATCAACTATGACTCCCTTAATCCTTTGACTCGATCTCACACTCACACTCAATTCAGAATTTTTCGCAAATTCTGTCCATAACCAAATTTTCTGCATAGACCTTTCCTTACAGAAAACCCTAACCCTAGCCCCGGATCCTTAACCTGAATGCTCACCGTCAGCATTGGTGTCACCGATGCCACATCTTGATGATGAAGTCCAAGCTGGCCTTCACAACCCGTCAGAGTAGGATGCTTAATCTAAACATAACCACATCCACCGCATAAACTTTAGACAATTGCCTAACCCTAACCCTAGCACATTCCTGTGACCTGAGCCTCCAAAATCATCATGGACGTCACCCTTGCCTCACTGCGACTCAATTGGACAGTTGCCCTAAACTTGGAGAAGGACCCTCAGTCTAAACGTACCAATTGCCTGCCCCTACAGCTTTCCAAAAACCTAACCCTAACACTACCCCTGGCTCGGGGTCCTGACACCTCACCTTGACCATTGACGTCATCCGTGCCTCACCATAAACCTGATCCACCATCTTGCGCACCCTGTCACCTCAGACTCAGAAGCTAACTCTATCCGTAAAGAGAATGTTTCTGTATACCAGAGAGAACACAGAATTTTAACCCTGAAACTGATGCCTGGACCTGTATACAGAGTGTCAGCATCGGAGACACCCAGGGATCTCCCAACACGGCAACACAATTTCACAGTCACAGTCACATCAGAGCTAGACCTTAAGTCTTATAATTAACTTATTCTTTCTGTACTAGAGCCCGAACCAGTAATTCTAACCCAAGCCATGACTCTTGGACATGCCCCTTAATCGTAACCATTGGCATCACTCACGCTTCATCGTAATCCTTTACCACAATCCCGCACTTGCCCTCCCATCAGAGAGAAACCTGAAGCCTTTCCATAACCCTATCCTTCCTGTACACCTTACAGAACAAAACTAAACTTACTCTAGCCCTTGGGACTATACCTGAACCGACACCGTCAGCTTCAACGTCTGTCATGCCGCACCATAAGCCTGAATCTCAAGGTCGCCGTCACCCGCACGTCAGGGACAGATGCGAACTCTAAATGTAACTGCATAATCCTGTCAATCTAACTGAACACCTAACCCTAACCCTAGTGCCAAGCCCTGGACTAGATTTTTCACCCGCAGCAATGATGTCAACTACGACACATCTTAATTCGGAGCTTGAATCTCACACTCGCACTGACATCAGAAGAGAACCCTAATTCTTTCGGAAACCGTCTTTTCCGCACTGATTTTCTCTTACAGATAACCCTAAGCGTATCCCAGGCCCCTTTCACTGAACCGCCACCATCAGCATCGACGTCTGTCATTCCTCCCCATAATCCTGAAGCTCGTTCTGGACGCTGCCCTCATGTCAGAGTCAGATCAGTACTCTAACTGTCACTCAATCTGCAGCATACTCCTTAACTTACAACTAATGCTGACCCTATCCCTGGTACCGGGATCTGACACTTCACCTTCATCATTGTTGTGACCCTCACTTCACCTGAAACTTAAACTTATTCTTGCACTCACCCTCACATCAGAGGCGGATCCGAATTCTAACTGCAACCCTACTTCACCCGTACTCCTTATCAAACCCATAACCCTACCCTAGATCTGAACCTTGAATCAGATTATTCACCTTCATCGTTGCTACCCACTATGACACCCTTAATGGTGTGACTCGATCTCACACTCGCCCTCAATTTAGAATTGCACCCTAATTCTGTCCATAACCATATTATCTGCATAAACCTGCATAGACCTTTCCTTACAGAAAACTCTAACCCTAGAACAGGTTCCTTTACCTGCATGCTCACCACCAGCATTGATGTCACCGATGCCATACCTTAATGATGAAGTCCAAACTGGCCTTCACCCACACGTCAGAGTAGGATCCTCTATCTAAACATAACCACATCCACGGCATAAACTAAAACAATTCCCTATCCCTAACCCTAGCACATACCTGTGGCCTGACCATCCATAATCTCCATGGATGTGACCCTTGCCTCATTGTAAGCCTGCGACTGAATTGGACAGTTGCCCTAACCTTGCAGAAGGACCCTCAGTCTAAACGTACCAATACCCTGCCCCTACGGCTTTCCAAAATCCTAACCCTAACCCTAGCCCTGGCTCGTGGTCCTGACACCTCACCTTGACCATTGACGTCAACCATGCCTCACCATAAACCTGATCCACCATCTTGCACTCCCTTTCTCATCAGAACTAGAAGCCAACTCTATCCATAAAGCCAATGTCTCTGCATACCAGAGAGAACAAAAAATTTTAACTCTAAAACTGGTGCCTGGACCTATACACAAAGCGTCATTATCACAAACACCCAGGGATCTCCTCAACACGGAAACGCAAATTCACACTCGCACTCACATCAGAGGTAGACCCTAACCCTAATAATTAACTTATCCTTTCTGCACAACAGCCCTAACCTCTATATTCAAAGCCTAGCCATGACTCTTGGACCTGCCCCTTCACCATAACCGTTGGCATCACCTGCGCTTCATCGTAATCCTAATCTTCAATCCCGAACGTGCCCTCCCATCGGAGAGAAACTCGAAATTTTTCCATAAACCTATCCTTCTTCTTCACCTTACAGAGCACAATAAACTTACTCTAGCCCTCGGCATTTTACCTGATCCAAAACCAACAGCCTCAATGTCTGTCTTGCCGCACCATAAGCCTGAAGCTCAAGGTGGCCCTCGCCCTCACTTCAGGGTCAGATGCAAACTCTAAATGTTACTCCACATTCCTGTAAATCTTACTGAACACCTAACCCTAACCCTAGCGCGAAGCCTTGGACTAGATTCTTCACCTACAACATTGATGTCAACTAAGACACATCTTAAGTCGGAGCCTGAATTTCACATTCTCAATCACAACAGAAGAGAACCCTTATTCTCTCGGTAACCGTCTCTTCCACAGAGATTTTCTCTCACAGATAGCCCTAACCCTCTCCCAGGACCCTTTCACTGAACCGCTACCATCAGCATCGACGTCTGCCATTCGTGCCCACAACCCTGAAGCTCGTTCTGGCCACTGCCCTCTTGTCAGAGTCGGATCAGAACGCTAAATGTCACTCAATTTTCCGCAGACTCCTTACCTTACAACTAATGCCAACCCTATCCCTGGTGCCAGGATCTGACACTTCACCTTCATCATTGATGTCACACTCACTTCACCTTAAACCTTAAACTTATTCTTGCACAAAACCTCACATCAGAGGTGGATCCGAATTCTAACGGCAACCCTATCTCACCCGTACTCCCTATCGAACACATAACCCTCACCCTAGATCTGACCCTTGAACCAGAATCTTCACCTTCACCGTTGCTATCAACTATGACTCCCTTAATCCTCTGACTCGACCTCACACTCACACTCAATTCAGAATTTTTCGCAAATTCTGTCCATAACCATATTTTCTGCATACACCTTTCCTTACAGAAAACCCTAACCCTAGCCCCGGATCCTTAACCTGAATGCTCACCGTCAGCATTGGTTTCACCGATGCCACATCTTGATGATGAAGTCCAAGCTGGCCTTCACCCACACGTCAGAGTAGGATGCTTAATCTAAACATAACCACATCCACCGCATAAACTTTAGACAATTGCCTAACCCTAACCCTAGCACATTCCTGTGACCTGAGCCTCCAAAATCATCATGGATGTCACCCTTGCCTCACTGCGACTCAATTGGACAGTTGCCCTAAACTTGGAGAAGGACCCTCAGTCTAAACGTACCAATTGCCTGCCCCTACAGCTTTCCAAAAACCTAACCCTAACACTACCCCTGGCTCGGGGTCCTGACACCTCACCTTGACCATTGACGTCATCCGTGCCTCACCATAAACCTGATCCACCATCTTGCGCACCCTGTCACCTCAGTCTCAGAAGCTAACTCTATCCGTAAAGAGAATGTTTCTGTATACCAGAGAGAACACAGAATTTTAACCCTGAAACTGATGCCTGGACCTGTATACAGAGTGTCAGCATCGGAGACACCCAGGGATCTCCCAACACGGCAACACAATTTCACAGTCACAGTCACATCAGAGCTAGACCTTAAGTCTTATAATTAACTTATTCTTTCTGTACTAGAGCCCGAACCAGTAATTCTAACCCAAGCCATGACTCTTGGACATGCCCCTTAATAGTAACCATTGGCATCACTCACGCTTCATCGTAATCCTTTACCTCAATCCCGCACTTGCCCTCCCATCAGAGAGAAACCTGAAGCCTTTCCATAACCCTATCCTTCCTGTACACCTTACAGAACAAAACTAAACTTACTCTAGCCCTTGGGACTATACCTGAACCGACACCGTCAGCTTCAACGTCTGTCATGCCGCACCATAAGCCTGAATCTCAAGGTCGCCGTCACCCGCACGTCAGGGACAGATGCGAACTCTAAATGTAACTGCATAATCCTGTCAATCTTACTGAACACCTAACCCTAACCCTAGTGCCAAGCCCTGGACTAGATTTTTCACCCGCAGCAATGATGTCAACTACGACACATCTTAATTCGGAGCTTGAATCTCACACTCGCACTGACATCAGAAGAGAACCCTAATTCTTTCGGAAACCGTCTTTTCCGCACTGATTTTCTCTTACAGATAACCCTAAGCGTATCCCAGGCCCCTTTCACTGAACCGCCACCATCAGCATCGACGTCTGTCATTCCTCCCCATAATCCTGAAGCTCGTTCTGGACGCTGCCCTCATGTCAGAGTCGGATCAGTACTCTAACTGTCACTCAATCTGCAGCATACTCCTTACCTTACAACTAATGCTGACCCTATCCCTGGTACCGGGATCTGACACTTCACCTTCATCATTGTTGTGACCCTCACTTCACCTGAAACTTAAACTTATTCTTGCACCCACCCTCACATCAGAGGCGGATCCGAATTCTAACTGCAACCCTACTTCACCCGTACTCCTTATCAAACCCATAACCCTACCCTAGATCTGAACCTTGAATCAGATTATTCACCTTCATCGTTGCTACCCACTATGACACCCTTAATGGTGTGACTCGATCTCACACTCGCCCTCAATTTAGAATTGCACCCTAATTCTGTCCATAACCATATTATCTGCATAAACCTGCATAGACCTTTCCTTACAGAAAACTCTAACCCTAGAACAGGTTCCTTTACCTGCATGCTCACCACCAGCATTGATGTCACCGATGCCATACCTTAATGATGAAGTCCAAACTGGCCTTCACCCACACGTCAGAGTAGGATCCTCTATCTAAACATAACCACATCCACGGGATAAACTAAAACAATTCCCTATCCCTAAACCTAGCACATACCTGTGGCCTGACCATCCATAATCTCCATGGATGTGACCCTTGCCTCATTGTAAGCCTGCGACTGAATTGGACAGTTACCCTAACCTTGCAGAAGGACCCTCAGTCTAAACGTACCAATACCCTGCCCCTACGGCTTTCCAAAATCCTAACCCTAACCCTAGCCCTGGCTCGTGGTCCTGACACCTCACCTTGACCATTGACGTCAACCATGCCTCACCATAAACCTGATCCACCATCTTGCACTCCCTTTCTCATCAGAACTAGAAGCCAACTCTATCCATAAAGCCAATGTCTCTGCATACCAGAGAGAACAAAAAATTTTAACTCTAAAACTGGTGCCTGGACCTATACACAAAGCGTCATTATAACAAACACCCAGGGATCTCCTCAACACGGAAACGCAAATTCACACTCGCACTCACATCAGAGGTAGACCCTAACCCTAATAATTAACTTATCCTTTCTGCACAACAGCCCTAACCACTATATTCAAAGCCTAGCCATGACACTTGGACCTGCCCCTTCACCATAACCGTTGGCATCACCTGCGCTTCATCGTAATCCTAATCTTCAATCCCGAACGTGCCCTCCCATCGGAGAGAAACTCGAAATTTTTCCATAAACCTATCCTTCTTCTACACCTTACAGAGCACAATAAACTTACTCTAGCCCTCGGCATTTTACCTGATCCAAAACCAACAGCCTCAATGTCTGTCTTGCCGCACCATAAGCCTGAAGCTCAAGGTGGCCCTCGCCCTCACTTCAGGGTCAGATGCAAACTCTAAATGTTACTCCACATTCCTGTAAATCTTACTGAACACCTAACCCTAACCCTAGCGCGAAGCCTTGGACTAGATTCTTCACCTACAACATTGATGTCAACTAAGACACATCTTAACTCGGAGCCTGAATTTCACATTCTCAATCACAACAGAAGAGAACCCTTATTCTCTCGGTAACCATCTCTTCCGCAGAGATTTTCTCTCACAGATAGCCCTAACCCTCTCCCAGGACCCTTTCACTGAACCGCTACCATCAGCATCGACGTCTGTCATTCGTGCCCACAACCCTGAAGCTCGTTCTGGCCACTGCCCTCTTGTCAGAGTCGGATGAGAACGCTAAATGTCACTCAATTTTCCGCAGACTCCTTACGTTACAACTAATGCCAACCCTATCCCTGGTGCCAGGATCTGACACTTCACCTTCATCATTGATGTCACACTCACTTCACCTTAAACCTTAAACTTATTCTTGCACAAAACCTCACATCAGAGGTGGATCCGAATTCTAACGGCAACCCTATCTCACCCGTACTCCCTATCGAACACATAACCCTAACCCTAGATCTGACCCTTGAACCAGAATCTTCACCTTCACCGTTGCTATCAACTATGACTCCCTTAATCCTCTGACTCGATCTCACACTCACACTCAATTCAGAATTTTTCGCAAATTCTGTCCATAACCAAATTTTCTGCATAGACCTTTCCTTACAGAAAACCCTAACCCTAGCCCCGGATCCTTAACCTGAATGCTCACCGTCAGCATTGGTGTCACCGATGCCACATCTTGATGATGAAGTCCAAGCTGGCCTTCACAACCCGTCAGAGTAGGATGCTTAATCTAAACATAACCACATCCACCGCATAAACTTTAGACAATTGCCTAACCCTAACCCTAGCACATTCCTGTGACCTGAGCCTCCAAAATCATCATGGACGTCACCCTTGCCTCACTGCGACTCAATTGGACAGTTGCCCTAAACTTGGAGAAGGACCCTCAGTCTAAACGTACCAATTGCCTGCCCCTACAGCTTTCCAAAAACCTAACCCTAACACTACCCCTGGCTCGGGGTCCTGACACCTCACCTTGACCATTGACGTCATCCGTGCCTCACCATAAACCTGATCCACCATCTTGCCCACCCTGTCACCTCAGACTCAGAAGCTAACTCTATCCGTAAAGAGAATGTTTCTGTATACCAGAGAGAACACAGAATTTTAACCCTGAAACTGATGCCTGGACCTGTATACAGAGTGTCAGCATCGGAGACACCCAGGGATCTCCCAACACGGCAACACAATTTCACAGTCACAGTCACATCAGAGCTAGACCTTAAGTCTTATAATTAACTTATTCTTTCTGTACTAGAGCCCGAACCAGTAATTCTAACCCAAGCCATGACTCTTGGACATGCCCCTTAATCGTAACCATTGGCATCACTCACGCTTCATCGTAATCCTTTACCTCAATCCCGCACTTGCCCTCCCATCAGAGAGAAACCTGAAGCCTTTCCATAACCCTATCCTTCCTGTACACCTTACAGAACAAAACTAAACTTACTCTAGCCCTTGGGACTATACCTGAACCGACACCGTCAGCTTCAACGTCTGTCATGCCGCACCATAAGCCTGAATCTCAAGGTCGCCGTCACCCGCACGTCAGGGACAGATGCGAACTCTAAATGTAACTGCATAATCCTGTCAATCTTACTGAACACCTAACCCTAACCCTAGTGCCAAGCCCTGGACTAGATTTTTCACCCGCAGCAATGATGTCAACTACGACACATCTTAATTCGGAGCTTGAATCTCACACTCGCACTGACATCAGAAGAGAACCCTAATTCTTTCGGAAACCGTCTTTTCCGCACTGATTTTCTCTTACAGATAACCCTAAGCGTATCCCAGGCCCCTTTCACTGAACCGCCACCATCAGCATCGACGTCTGTCATTCCTCCCCATAATCCTGAAGCTCGTTCTGGACGCTGCCCTCATGTCAGAGTCGGATCAGTACTCTAACTGTCACTCAATCTGCAGCATACTCCTTACCTTACAACTAATGCTGACCCTATCCCTGGTACCGGGATCTGACACTTCACCTTCATCATTGTTGTGACCCTCACTTCACCTGAAACTTAAACTTATTCTTGCACCCACCCTCACATCAGAGGCGGATCCGAATTCTAACTGCAACCCTACTTCACCCGTACTCCTTATCAAACCCATAACCCTACCCTAGATCTGAACCTTGAATCAGATTATTCACCTTCATCGTTGCTACCCACTATGACACCCTTAATGGTGTGACTCGATCTCACACTCGCCCTCAATTTAGAATTGCACCCTAATTCTGTCCATAACCATATTATCTGCATAAAACTGCATAGACCTTTCCTTACAGAAAACTCTAACCCTGGAACACGTTCCTTTACCTGCATGCTCACCACCAGCATTGATGTCACCGATGCCATACCTTAATGATGAAGTCCAAACTGGCCTTCACCCACACGTCAGAGTAGGATCCTCTATCTAAGCATAACCACATCCACGGCATAAACTAAAACAATTCCCTATCCCTAACCCTAGCACATACCTGTGGCCTGACCATCCATAATCTCCATGGATGTGACCCTTGCCTCATTGTAAGCCTGCGACTGAATTGGACAGTTGCCCTAACCTTGCAGAAGGACCCTCAGTCTAAACGTACCAATACCCTGCCCCTACGGCTTTCCAAAATCCTAACCCTAACCCTAGCCCTGGCTCGTGGTCCTGACACCTCACCTTGACCATTGACGTCAACCATGCCTCACCATAAACCTGATCCACCATCTTGCACTCCCTTTCTCATCAGAACTAGAAGCCAACTCTATCCATAAAGCCAATGTCTCTGCATACCAGAGAGAACAAAAAATTTTAACTCTAAAACTGGTGCCTGGACCTATACACAAAGCGTCATTATCACAAACACCCAGGGATCTCCTCAACACGGAAACGCAAATTCACACTCGCACTCACATCAGAGGTAGACCCTAACCCTAATAATTAACTTATCCTTTCTGCACAACAGCCCTAACCACTATATTCAAAGCCTAGCCATGACACTTGGACCTGCCCCTTCACCATAACCGTTGGCATCACCTGCGTTTCATCGTAATCCTAATCTTCAATCCCGAACGTGCCCTCCCATCGGAGAGAAACTCGAAATTTTTCCATAAACCTATCCTTCTTCTACACCTTACAGAGCACAATAAACTTACTCTAGCCCTCGGCATTTTACCTGATCCAAAACCAACAGCCTCAATGTCTGTCTTGCCGCACCATAAGCCTGAAGCTCAAGGTGGCCCTCGCCCTCACTTCAGGGTCAGATGCAAACTCTAAATGTTACTCCACATTCCTGTAAATCTTACTGAACACCTAACCCTAACCCTAGCGCGAAGCCTTGGACTAGATTCTTCACCTACAACATTGATGTCAACTAAGACACATCTTAACTCGGAGCCTGAATTTCACATTCTCAATCACAACAGAAGAGAACCCTTATTCTCTCGGTAACCATCTCTTCCACAGAGATTTTCTCTCACAGATAGCCCTAACCCTCTCCCAGGACCCTTTCACTGAACCGCTACCATCAGCATCGACGTCTGTCATTCGTGCCCACAACCCTGAAGCTCGTTCTGGCCACTGCCCTCTTGTCAGAGTCGGATGAGAACGCTAAATGTCACTCAATTTTCCGCAGACTCCTTACGTTACAACTAATGCCAACCCTATCCCTGGTGCCAGGATCTGACACTTCACCTTCATCATTGATGTCACACTCACTTCACCTTAAACCTTAAACTTATTCTTGCACAAAACCTCACATCAGAGGTGGATCCGAATTCTAACGGCAACCCTATCTCACCCGTACTCCCTATCGAACACATAACCCTAACCCTAGATCTGACCCTTGAACCAGAATCTTCACCTTCACCGTTGCTATCAACTATGACTCCCTTAATCCTCTGACTCGATCTCACACTCACACTCAATTCAGAATTTTTCGCAAATTCTGTCCATAACCAAATTTTCTGCATAGACCTTTCCTTACAGAAAACCCTAACCCTAGCCCCGGATCCTTAACCTGAATGCTCACCGTCAGCATTGGTGTCACCGATGCCACATCTTGATGATGAAGTCCAAGCTGGCCTTCACAACCCGTCAGAGTAGGATGCTTAATCTAAACATAACCACATCCACCGCATAAACTTTAGACAATTGCCTAACCCTAACCCTAGCACATTCCTGTGACCTGAGCCTCCAAAATCATCATGGACGTCACCCTTGCCTCACTGCGACTCAATTGGACAGTTGCCCTAAACTTGGAGAAGGACCCTCAGTCTAAACGTACCAATTGCCTGCCCCTACAGCTTTCCAAAAACCTAACCCTAACACTACCCCTGGCTCGGGGTCCTGACACCTCACCTTGACCATTGACGTCATCCGTGCCTCACCATAAACCTGATCCACCATCTTGCGCACCCTGTCACCTCAGACTCAGAAGCTAACTCTATCCGTAAAGAGAATGTTTCTGTATACCAGAGAGAACACAGAATTTTAACCCTGAAACTGATGCCTGGACCTGTATACAGAGTGTCAGCATCGGAGACACCCAGGGATCTCCCAACACGGCAACACAATTTCACAGTCACAGTCACATCAGAGCTAGACCTTAAGTCTTATAATTAACTTATTCTTTCTGTACTAGAGCCCGAACCAGTAATTCTAACCCAAGCCATGACTCTTGGACATGCCCCTTAATCGTAACCATTGGCATCACTCACGCTTCATCGTAATCCTTTACCTCAATCCCGCACTTGCCCTCCCATCAGAGAGAAACCTGAAGCCTTTCCATAACCCTATCCTTCCTGTACACCTTACAGAACAAAACTAAACTTACTCTAGCCCTTGGGACTATACCTGAACCGACACCGTCAGCTTCAACGTCTGTCATGCCGCACCATAAGCCTGAATCTCAAGGTCGCCGTCACCCGCACGTCAGGGACAGATGCGAACTCTAAATGTAACTGCATAATCCTGTCAATCTTACTGAACACCTAACCCTAACCCTAGTGCCAAGCCCTGGACTAGATTTTTCACCCGCAGCAATGATGTCAACTACGACACATCTTAATTCGGAGTTTGAATCTCACACTCGCACTGACATCAGAAGAGAACCCTAATTCTTTCGGAAACCGTCTTTTCCGCACTGATTTTCTCTTACAGATAACCCTAAGCGTATCCCAGGCCCCTTTCACTGAACCGCCACCATCAGCATCGACGTCTGTCATTCCTCCCCATAATCCTGAAGCTCGTTCTGGACGCTGCCCTCATGTCAGAGTCGGATCAGTACTCTAACTGTCACTCAATCTGCAGCATACTCCTTACCTTACAACTAATGCTGACCCTATCCCTGGTACCGGGATCTGACACTTCACCTTCATCATTGTTGTGACCCTCACTTCACCTGAAACTTAAACTTATTCTTGCACCCACCCTCACATCAGAGGCGGATCCGAATTCTAACTGCAACCCTACTTCACCCGTACTCCTTATCAAACCCATAACCCTACCCTAGATCTGAACCTTGAATCAGATTATTCACCTTCATCGTTGCTACCCACTATGACACCCTTAATGGTGTGACTCGATCTCACACTCGCCCTCAATTTAGAATTGCACCCTAATTCTGTCCATAACCATATTATCTGCATAAACCTGCATAGACCTTTCCTTACAGAAAACTCTAACCCTAGAACAGGTTCCTTTACCTGCATGCTCACCACCAGCATTGATGTCACCGATGCCATACCTTAATGATGAAGTCCAAACTGGCCTTCACCCACACGTCAGAGTAGGATCCTCTATCTAAACATAACCACATCCACGGCATAAACTAAAACAATTCCCTATCCCTAACCCTAGCACATACCTGTGGCCTGACCATCCATAATCTCCATGGATGTGACCCTTGCCTCATTGTAAGCCTGCGACTGAATTGGACAGTTGCCCTAACCTTGCAGAAGGACCCTCAGTCTAAACGCACCAATACCCTGCCCCTACGGCTTTCCAAAATCCTAACCCTAACCCTAGCCCTGGCTCGTGGTCCTGACACCTCACCTTGACCATTGACGTCAACCATGCCTCACCATAAACCTGATCCACCATCTTGCACTCCCTTTCTCATCAGAACTAGAAGCCAACTCTATCCATAAAGCCAATGTCTCTGCATACCAGAGAGAACAAAAATTTTTAACTCTAAAACTGGTGCCTGGACCTATACACAAAGCGTCATTATCACAAACACCCAGGGATCTCCTCAACACGGAAACGCAAATTCACACTCGCACTCACATCAGAGGTAGACCCTAACCCTAATAATTAACTTATCCTTTCTGCACAACAGCCCTAACCACTATATTCAAAGCCTAGCCATGACACTTGGACCTGCCCCTTCACCATAACCGTTGGCATCACCTGCGCTTCATCGTAATCCTAATCTTCAATCCCGAACGTGCCCTCCCATCGGAGAGAAACTCGAAATTTTTCCATAAACCTATCCTTCTTCTACACCTTACAGAGCACAATAAACTTACTCTAGCCCTCGGCATTTTACCTGATCCAAAACCAACAGCCTCAATATCTGTCTTGCCGCACCATAAGCCTGAAGCTCAAGGTGGCCCTCGCCCTCACTTCAGGGTCAGATGCAAACTCTAAATGTTACTCCACATTCCTGTAAATCTTACTGAACACCTAAACCTAACCCTAGCGCGAAGCCTTGGACTAGATTCTTCACCTACAACATTGATGTCAACTAAGACACATCTTAACTCGGAGCCTGAATTTCACATTCTCAATCACAACAGAAGAGAACCTTTATTCTCTCGGTAACCATCTCTTCCACAGAGATTTTCTCTCACAGATAGCCCTAACCCTCTCCCAGGACCCTTTCACTGAACCGCTACCATCAGCATCGACGTCTGTCATTCGTGCCCACAACCCTGAAGCTCGTTCTGGCCACTGCCCTCTTGTCAGAGTCGGATGAGAACGCTAAATGTCACTCAATTTTCCGCAGACTCCTTACGTTACAACTAATGCCAACCCTATCCCTGGTGCCAGGATCTGACACTTCACCTTCATCATTGATGTCACACTCACTTCACCTTAAACCTTAAACTTATTCTTGCACAAAACCTCACATCAGAGGTGGATCCGAATTCTAACGGCAACCCTATCTCACCCGTACTCCCTATCGAACACATAACCCTAACCCTAGATCTGACCCTTGAACCAGAATCTTCACCTTCACCGTTGCTATCAACTATGACTCCCTTAATCCTCTGACTCGATCTCACACTCACACTCAATTCAGAATTTTTCGCAAATTCTGTCCATAACCATATTTTCTGCATAGACCTTTCCTTGCAGAAAACCCTAACCCTAGCCCCGGATCCTTAACCTGAATGCTCACCGTCAGCATTGGTGTCACCGATGCCACATCTTGATGATGAAGTCCAAGCTGGCCTTCACAACCCGTCAGAGTAGGATGCTTAATCTAAACATAACCACATCCACCGCATAAACTTTAGACAATTGCCTAACCCTAACCCTAGCACATTCCTGTGACCTGAGCCTCCAAAATCATCATGGACGTCACCCTTGCCTCACTGCGACTCAATTGGACAGTTGCCCTAAACTTGGAGAAGGACCCTCAGTCTAAACGTACCAATTGCCTGCCCCTACAGCTTTCCGAAAACCTAACCCTAACACTACCCCTGGCTCGGGGTCCTGACACCTCACCTTGACCATTGACGTCATCCGTGCCTCACCATAAACCTGATCCACCATCTTGCGCACCCTGTCACATCAGACTCAGAAGCTAACTCTATCCGTAAAGAGAATGTTTCTGTATACCAGAGAGAACACAGAATTTTAACCCTGAAACTGATGCCTGGACCTGTATACAGAGTGTCAGCATCGGAGACACCCAGGGATCTCCCAACACGGCAACACAATTTCACAGTCACAGTCACATCAGAGCTAGACCTTAAGTCTTATAATTAACTTATTCTTTCTGTACTAGAGCCCGACCAGTAATTCTAACCCTAGCCATGACTCTTGGACATGCACCTTAATCGTAACCATTGGCATCACTCACGCTTCATCGTAATCCTTTACCTCAATCCCGCACTTGCCCTCCCATCAGAGAGAAACCTGAAGCCTTTCCATAACCCTATCCTTCCTGTACACCTTACAGAACAAAACTAAACTTACTCTAGCCCTTGGGACAATACCTGAACCGACACCGTCAGCTTCAACGTGTGTCATGCCGCACCATAAGCCTGAAACTCAAGGTCGCCGTCACCCGCACGTCAGGGACAGATGCGAACTCTAAATGTAACTGCATAATCCTGTCAATCTTACTGAACACCTAACCCTAACCCTGGTGCCAAGCCCTGGACTAGATTTTTCACCCGCAGCAATGATGTCAACTACGACACATCTTAATTCGGAGCTTGAATCTCACACTCGCACTGACATCAGAAGAGAACCCTAAATCTTTCGGAAACCGTCTTTTCCGCACTGATTTTCTCTTACAGATAACCCTAAGCATATCCCAGGCCCCTTTCACTGAACCGCCACCATCAGCATCGACGTCTGTCATTCCTCCCCATAATCCTGAAGCTCGTTCTGGACGCTGCCCTCATGTCAGAGTCGGATCAGTACTCTAACTGTCACTCAATCTGCAGCATACTCCTTAACTTACAACTAATGCTGACCCTATCCCTGGTACCGGGATCTGACACTTCACCTTCATCATTGTTGTGACCCTCACTTCACCTTAAACTTAAACTTATTCTTGCACCCACTCTCACATCAGAGGCGGATCCAAATTCTAACTGCAACCCTACTTCACCCGTACTCCTTATCAAACCCATAACCCTACCCTAGATCTGAACCTTGAATCAGATTATTCACCTTCATCGTTGCTACCCACTATGACACCCTTAATGGTGTGACTCGATCTCACACTCGCCCTCAATTTAGAATTGCACCCTAATTCTGTCCATAACCATATTATCTGCATAAACCTGCATAGACCTTTCCTTACAGAAAACTCCAACCCTAGAACAGGTTCCTTTACCTGCATGCTCACCACCAGCATTGATGTCACCGATGCCATATCTTAATGATGAAGTCCAAACTGGCCTTCACCCACACGTCAGAGTAGGATCCTCTATCTAAACATAACCACATCCACGGCATAAACTAAAACAATTCCCTATCCCTAACCCTAGCTCATACCTGTGGCCTGACCATTCCTAATCTCCATGGATGTGACCCTTGCCTCATTGTAAGCCTGAGACTGGATTGGACAGTTGCCCTAACCTTGCAGAAGGACCCTCACTCTAAACGTACCAATACCCTGCCCCTACGGCTTTCCAAAATCCTTACCCTAACCCTAGCCCTGGTTCGTGGTCCTGACACCTCACCTTGACCATTGACGTCAACCATGCCTCACCATAAACCTGATCCACCATCCTGCACTCCCTTTCTCATCAGAACTAGAAGCCAACTCTATCCATAAAGCCAATGGCTCTGCATACCAGAGAGAACAAAAAATTTTAACTCTAAAACTGGTGCCTGGACCTATACACAAAGCGTCATTATCACAAACACCCAGGGAACTCCTCAACACGGAAACGCAAATTCACACTCGCACTCACATCAGAGGTAGACCCTAACCCTAATAATTAACTTATCCTTTCTGCACAACAGCCCTAACCTCTATATTCAAAGCCTAGCCATGACTCTTGGACCTGCCCCTTCACCATAACCGTTGGCATCACCTGCGCTTCATCGTAATCCTAATCTTCAATCCCGAACGTGCCCTCCCATCGGAGAGAAACTCGAAATTTTTCCATAAACCTATCCTTCTTCTACACCTTACAGAGCACAATAAACTTACTCTAGCCCTCGGCATTTTACCTGATCCAAAACCAACAGCCTCAATGTCTGTCTTGCCGCACCATAAGCCTGAAGCTCAAGGTGGCCCTCGCCCTCACTTCAGGGTCAGATGCAAACTCTAAATGTTACTCCACATTCCTGTAAATCTTACTGAACACCTAACCCTAACCCTAGCGCGAAGCCTTGGACTAGATTCTTCACCTACAACATTGATGTCAACTAAGACACATCTTAACTCGGAGCCTGAATTTCACATTCTCAATCACAACAGAAGAGAACCCTTATTCTCTCGGTAACCATCTCTTCCGCAGAGAATTTCTCTCACAGATAGCCCTAACCCTCTCCCAGGACCCTTTCACTGAACCGCTACCATCAGCATCGACGTCTGTCATTCGTGCCCACAACCCTGAAGCTCGTTCTGGCCACTGCCCTCTTGTCAGAGTCGGATCAGAACGCTAAATGTCACTCAATTTTCCGCAGACTCCTTACGTTACAACTAATGCCAACCCTATCCCTGGTGCCAGGATCTGACACTTCACCTTCATCATTGATGTCACACTCACTTCACCTTAAACCTTAAACTTATTCTTGCACAAAACCTCACATCAGAGGTGGATCCGAATTCTAACGGCAACCCTATCTCACCCGTACTCCTTATCGAACACATAACCCTAACCCTAGATCTGACCCTTGAACCAGAATCTTCACCTTCACCGTTGCTATCAACTATGACTCCCTTAATCCTCTGACTCGACCTCACACTCACACTCAATTCAGAATTTTTCGCAAATTCTGTCCATAACCATATTTTCTGCATAGACCTTTCCTTACAGAAAACCCTAACCCTAGCCCCGGATCCTTAACCTGAATGCTCACCGTCAGCATTGGTGTCACCGATGCCACATCTTGATGATGAAGTCCAAGCTGGCCTTCACCCACACGTCAGAGTAGGATGCTTAATCTAAACATAACCACATCCACCGCATAAACTTTAGACAATTGCCTAACCCTAACCCTAGCACATTCCTGTGACCTGAGCCTCCAAAATCATCATGGACGTCACCCTTGCCTCACTGCGACTCAATTGGACAGTTGCCCTAAACTTGGAGAAGGACCCTCAGTCTAAACGTACCAATTGCCTGCCCCTACAGCTTTCCGAAAACCTAACCCTAACACTACCCCTGGCTCGGGGTCCTGACACCTCACCTTGACCATTGACGTCATCCGTGCCTCACCATAAACCTGATCCACCATCTTGCGCACCCTGTCACATCAGACTCAGAAGCTAACTCTATCCGTAAAGAGAATGTTTCTGTATACCAGAGAGAACACAGAATTTTAACCCTGAAACTGATGCCTGGACCTGTATACAGAGTGTCAGCATCGGAGACACCCAGGGATCTCCCAACACGGCAACACAATTTCACAGTCACAGTCACATCAGAGCTAGACCTTAAGTCTTATAATTAACTTATTCTTTCTGTACTAGAGCCCGAACCAGTAATTCTAACCCTAGCCATGACTCTTGGACATGCCCCTTAATCGTAACCATTGGCATCACTCACGCTTCATCGTAACCCTTTACCTCAATCCCGCACTTGCCCTCCCATCAGAGAGAAACCTGAAGTCTTTCCATAACCCTATCCTTCCTGTACACCTTACAGAACAAAACTAAACTTACTCTAGCCCTTGGGACTATACCTGAACCGACGCCGTCAGCTTCAACGTCTGTCATGCCGCACCATAAGCCTGAATCTCAAGGTCGCCGTCACCCTCACGTCAGGGACAGATGCGACCTCTAAATGTAACTGCATAATCCTGTCAATCGTACTGAGCACCTAACCCTAACCCTAGTGCCGTGCCCTGGACTAGATTTTTCACCCGCAGCAATGATGTCAACTACGACACATCTTAATTCGGAGCTTGAATCTCACACTCGCACTGACATCAGAAGAGAACCCTAGTTCTTTCGGAAACCGTCTTTTCCGCACTGATTTTCTCTTACAGATAACCCTAAGCGTATCCCAGGCCCCTTTCACTGAACCGCCACCATCAGCATCGACGTCTGTGATTCCTCCCCATAATCCTGAAGCTCGTTCTGGACGCTGCCCTCATGTCAGAGTCGGATCAGTACTCTAACTGTCACTCAATCTGCAGCATACTCCTTACCTTACAACTAATGCTGACCCTATCCCTGGTACCGGGATCTGACACTTCACCTTCATCATTGTTGTGACCCTCACTTCACCTGAAACTTAAACTTTTTCTTGCACCCACCCTCACATCAGAGGCGGATCCGAATTCTAACTGCAACCCTACTTCACCCGTACTCCTTATCAAACCCATAACCCTACCCTAGATCTGAACCTTGAATCAGATTATTCACCTTCATCGTTGCTACCCACTATGACACCCTTAATGGTGTGACTCGATCTCACACTCGCCCTCAATTTAGAATTGCACCCTAATTCTGTCCATAACCATATTATCTGCATAAACCTGCATAGACCTTTCCTTACAGAAAACTCTAACCCTAGAACAGGTTCCTTTACCTGCATGCTCACCACCAGCATTGATGTCACCGATGCCATACCTTAATGATGAAGTCCAAACTGGCCTTCACCCACACGTCAGAGTAGGATCCTCTATCTAAACATAACCACATCCACGGCATAAACTAAAACAATTCCCTATCCCTAACCCTAGCACATACCTGTGGCCTGACCATCCATAATCTCCATGGATGTGACCCTTGCCTCATTGTAAGCCTGCGACTGAATTGGACAGTTGCCCTAACCTTGCAGAAGGACCCTCAGTCTAAACGTACCAATACCCTGCCCCCACGGCTTTCCAAAATCCGAACCCTAACCCTAGCCCTGGCTCGTGGTCCTGACACCTCACCTTGACCATTGACGTCAACCATGCCTCACCATAAACCTGATCCACCATCTTGCACTCCCTTTCTCATCAGAACTAGAAGCCAACTCTATCCATAAAGCCAATGTCTCTGCATACCAGAGAGAACAAAAAATTTTAACTCTAAAACTGGTGCCTGGACCTATACACAAAGCGTCATTATCACAAACACCCAGGGATCTCCTCAACACGGAAACGCAAATTCACACTCGCACTCACATCAGAGGTAGACCCTAACCCTAATAATTAACTTATCCTTTCTGCACAACAGCCCTAACCTCTATATTCAAAGCCTAGCCATGACTCTTGGACCTGCCCCTTCACCATAACCGTTGGCATCACCTGCGCTTCATCGTAATCCTAATCTTCAATCCCGAACGTGCCCTCCCATCGGAGAGAAACTCGAAATTTTTCCATAAACCTATCCTTCTTCTACACCTTACAGAGCACAATAAACTTACTCTAGCCCTCGGCATTTTACCTGATCCAAAACCAACAGCCTCAATGTCTGTCTTGCCGCACCATAAGCCTGAAGCTCAAGGTGGCCCTCGCCCTCACTTCAGGGTCAGATGCAAACTCTAAATGTTACTCCACATTCCTGTAAATCTTACTGAACACCTCACCCTAACCCTAGCGCGAAGCCTTGGACTAGATTCTTCACCTACAACATTGATGTCAACTAAGACACATCTTAACTGGGAGCCTGAATTTCACATTCTCAATCACAACAGAAGAGAACCCTTATTCTCTCGGTAACCGTCTCTTCCGCAGAGATTTTCTCTCACAGATAGCCCTAACCCTCTCCCAGGACCCTTTCACTGAACCGCTACCATCAGCATCGACGTCTGTCATTCGTGCCC
Source organism: Manis javanica (assembly GCF_040802235.1). Classification (NCBI taxonomy): domain Eukaryota; kingdom Metazoa; phylum Chordata; class Mammalia; order Pholidota; family Manidae; genus Manis; species Manis javanica. Next base: position 34,146,512 of record NC_133169.1, on the reverse strand, counting down.
ACAATCCTGAAGCTCGTTCTGGCCACTGCCCTCTTGCCAGAGTCGGATCAGAACGCTAAATGTCACTCAATTTTCCGCAGACTCCTTACGTTACAACTAATGCCAACCCTATCCCTGGTGCCAGGATCTGACACTTCACCTTCATCATTGATGTCACACTCACTTCACCTTAAACCTTAAACTTATTCTTGCACAAAACCTCACATCAGAGGTGGATCCGAATTCTAACGGCAACCCTATCTCACCCGTACTCCTTATCGAACACATAACCCTAACCCTAGATCTGACCCTTGAACCTGAATCTTCACCTTCACCGTTGCTATCAACTATGACTCCCTTAATCCTCTGACTCGACCTCACACTCACACTCAATTCAGAAATTTTCGCAAATTCTGTCCATAACCATATTTTCTGCATAGACCTTTCCTTACAGAAAACCCTAACCCTAGCCCCGGATCCTTAACCTGAATGCTCACCGTCAGCATTGGTGTCACCGATGCCACATCTTGATGATGAAGTCCAAGCTGGCCTTCACCCACACGTCAGAGTAGGATGCTTAATCTAAACATAACCACATCCACCGCATAAACTTTAGACAATTGCCTAACCCTAACCCTAGCACATTCCTGTGACCTGAGCCTCCAAAATCATCATGGACGTCACCCTTGCCTCACTGCGACTCAATTGGACAGTTGCCCTAAACTTGGAGAAGGACCCTCAGTCTAAACGTACCAATTGCCTGCCCCTACAGCTTTCCAAAAACCTAACCCTAACACTACCCCTGGCTCGGGTTCCTGACACCTCACCTTGACCATTGACGTCATCCGTGCCTCACCATAAACCTGATCCACCATCTTGCGCACCCTGTCACATCAGACTCAGAAGCTAACTCTATCCGTAAAGAGAATGTTTCTGTATACCAGAGAGAACACAGAATTTTAACCCTGAAACTGATGCCTGGACCTGTATACAGAGTGTCAGCATCGGAGACACCCAGGGATCTCCCAACACGGCAACACAATTTCACAGTCACAGTCACATCAGAGCTAGACCTTAAGTCTTATAATTAACTTATTCTTTCTGTACTAGAGCCCGAACCAGTAATTCTAACCCTAGCCATGACTCTTGGACATGCCCCTTAATCGTAACTATTGGCATCACTCACGCTTCATCGTAATCCTTTACCTCAATCCCGCACTTGCCCTCCCATCAGATAGAAACCTGAAGCCTTTCCATAACCCTATCCTTCCTGTACACCTTACAGAACAAAACTAAACTTACTCTAGCCCTTGGGACTATACCTGAACCGACACCGTCAGCTTCAACGTCTGTCATGCCGCACCATAAGCCTGAATCTCAAGGTCGCTGTCACCCGCACGTCAGGGACAGATGCGAACTCTAAATGTAACTGCATAATCCTGTCAATCTTACTGAACACCTAACCCTAACCCTAGTGCCAAGCCCTGGACTACATTTTTCACCCGCAGCAATGATGTCAACTACGACACATCTTAATTCGGAGCTTGAATCTCACACTCGCACTGACATCGGAAGAGAACCCTAATTCTTTCGGAAACCGTCTTTTCCGCACTGATTTTTACTTACAGATAACCCTAAGCGTATCCCAGGCCCCTTTCACTGAACCGCCACCATCAGCATCGACGTCTGTCATTCCTCCCCTTAATCCTGAAGCTCGTTCTGGACGCTGCCCTCATGTCAGAGTCGGATCAGTACTCTAACTGTCACTCAATCTGCAGCATACTCCTTACCTTACAACTAATGCTGACCCTATCCCTGGTACCGGGATCTGACACTTCACCTTCATCATTGTTGTGACCCTCACTTCACCTGAAACTTAAACTTATTCTTGCACCCACCCTCACATCAGAGGCGGATCCGAATTCTAACTGCAACCCTACTTCACCCGTACTCCTTATCAAACCCATAACCCTACCCTAGATCTGAACCTTGAATCAGATTATTCACCTTCATCGTTGCTACCCACTATGACACCCTTAATGGTGTGACTCGATCTCACACTCGCCCTCAATTTAGAATTGCACCCTAACTCTGTCCATAACCATATTATCTGCATAAACCTGCATAGACCTTTCCTTACAGAAAACTCTAACCCTAGAACAGGTTCCTTTACCTGCATGCTCACCACCAGCATTGATGTCACGGATGCCATACCTTAATGATGAAGTCCAAACTGGCCTTCACCCACATGTCAGAGTAGGATCCTCTATCTAAACATAACCACATCCACGGCATAAACTAAAACAATTCCCTATCCCTAACCCTAGCACATACCTGTGGCCTGACCATCCATAATCTCCATGGATGTGACCCTTGCCTCATTGTAAGCCTGCGACTGAATTGGACAGTTGCCCTAACCTTGCAGAAGGACCCTCAGTCTAAACGTACCAATACCCTGCCCCTACGGCTTTCCAAAATCCTAACCCTAACCCTAGCCCTGGCTCGTGGTCCTGACACCTCACCTTGACCATTGACGTCAACCATGCCTCACCATAAACCTGATCCACCATCTTGCACTCCCTTTCTCATCAGAACTAGAAGCCAACTCTATCCATAAAGCCAATGTCTCTGCATACCAGAGAGAACAAAAAATTTTAACTCTAAAACTGGTGCCTGGACCTATACACAAAGCGTCATTATCACAAACACCCAGGGATCTCCTCAACACGGAAACGCAAATTCACACTCGCATTCACATCAGAGGTAGACCCTAACCCTAATAATTAACTTATCCTTTCTGCACAACAGCCCTAACCTGTATATTCAAAGCCTAGCCATGACTCTTGGACCTGCCCCTTCACCATAACCGTTGGCATCACCTGCGCTTCATCGTAATCCTAATCTTCAATCCCGAACGTGCCCTCCCATCGGAGAGAAACTCGAAATTTTTCCATAAACCTATCCTTCTTCTACACCTTACAGAGCACAATAAACTTACTCTAGCCCTCGGCATTTTACCTGATCCAAAACCAACAGCCTCAATGTGTGTCTTGCCGCACCATAAGCCTGAAGCTCAAGGTGGCCCTCGCCCTCACTTCAGGGTCAGATGCAAACTCTAAATGTTACTCCACATTCCTGTAAATCTTACTGAACACCTAACCCTAACCCTAGCGCGAAGCCTTGGACTAGATTCTTCACCTACAACATTGATGTCAACTAAGACACATCTTAACTCGGAGCCTTAATTTCACATTCTCAATCACAACAGAATAGAACCCTTATTCTCTCGGTAACCATCTCTTCCGCAGAGATTTTCTCTCACAGATAGCCCTAACCCTCTCCCAGGACCCTTTCACTGAACCGCTACCATCAGCATCGACGTCTGTCATTCCTGCCCACAATCCTGAAGCTCGTTCTGGCCACTGCCCTCTTGCCAGAGTCGGATCAGAACGCTAAATGTCACTCAATTTTCCGCAGACTCCTTACGTTACAACTAATGCCAACCCTATCCCTGGTGCCAGGATCTGACACTTCACCTTCATCATTGATGTCACACTCACTTCACCTTAAACCTTAAACTTATTCTTGCACAAAACCTCACATCAGAGGTGGATCCGAATTCTAACGGCAACCCTATCTCACCCGTACTCCTTATCGAACACATAACCCTAACCCTAGATCTGACCCTTGAACCTGAATCTTCACCTTCACCGTTGCTATCAACTATGACTCCCTTAATCCTCTGACTCGACCTCACACTCACACTCAATTCAGAATTTTTCGCAAATTCTGTCCATAACCATATTTTCTGCATAGACCTTTCCTTACAGAAAACCCTAACCCTAGCCCCGGATCCTTAACCTGAATGCTCACCGTCAGCATTGGTGTCACCGATGCCACATCTTGATGATGAAGTCCAAGCTGGCCTTCACCCACACGTCAGAGTAGGATGCTTAATCTAAACATAACCACATCCACCGCATAAACTTTAGACAATTGCCTAACCCTAACCCTAGCACATTCCTGTGACCTGAGCCTCCAAAATCATCATGGACGTCACCCTTGCCTCACTGCGACTCAATTGGACAGTTGCCCTAAACTTGGAGAAGGACCCTCAGTCTAAACGTACCAATTGCCTGCCCCTACAGCTTTCCAAAAACCTAACCCTAACACTACCCCTGGCTCGGGTTCCTGACACCTCACCTTGACCATTGACGTCATCCGTGCCTCACCATAAACCTGATCCACCATCTTGCGCACCCTGTCACATCAGACTCAGAAGCTAACTCTATCCGTAAAGAGAATGTTTCTGTATACCAGAGAGAACACAGAATTTTAACCCTGAAACTGATGCCTGGACCTGTATACAGAGTGTCAGCATCGGAGACACCCAGGGATCTCCCAACACGGCAACACAATTTCACAGTCACAGTCACATCAGAGCTAGACCTTAAGTCTTATAATTAACTTATTCTTTCTGTACTAGAGCCCGAACCAGTAATTCTAACCCTAGCCATGACTCTTGGACATGCCCCTTAATCGTAACTATTGGCATCACTCACGCTTCATCGTAATCCTTTACCTCAATCCCGCACTTGCCCTCCCATCAGATAGAAACCTGAAGCCTTTCCATAACCCTATCCTTCCTGTACACCTTACAGAACAAAACTAAACTTACTCTAGCCCTTGGGACTATACCTGAACCGACACCGTCAGCTTCAACGTCTGTCATGCCGCACCATAAGCCTGAATCTCAAGGTCGCTGTCACCCGCACGTCAGGGACAGATGCGAACTCTAAATGTAACTGCATAATCCTGTCAATCTTACTGAACACCTAACCCTAACCCTAGTGCCAAGCCCTGGACTACATTTTTCACCCGCAGCAATGATGTCAACTACGACACATCTTAATTCGGAGCTTGAATCTCACACTCGCACTGACATCGGAAGAGAACCCTAATTCTTTCGGAAACCGTCTTTTCCGCACTGATTTTCTCTTACAGATAACCCTAAGCGTATCCCAGGCCCCTTTCACTGAACCGCCACCATCAGCATCGACGTCTGTCATTCCTCCCCTTAATCCTGAAGCTCGTTCTGGACGCTGCCCTCATGTCAGAGTCGGATCAGTACTCTAACTGTCACTCAATCTGCAGCATACTCCTTACCTTACAACTAATGCTGACCCTATCCCTGGTACCGGGATCTGACACTTCACCTTCATCATTGTTGTGACCCTCACTTCACCTGAAACTTAAACTTATTCTTGCACCCACCCTCACATCAGAGGCGGATCCGAATTCTAACTGCAACCCTACTTCACCCGTACTCCTTATCAAACCCATAACCCTACCCTAGATCTGAACCTTGAATCAGATTATTCACCTTCATCGTTGCTACCCACTATGACACCCTTAATGGTGTGACTCGATCTCACACTCGCCCTCAATTTAGAATTGCACCCTAACTCTGTCCATAACCATATTATCTGCATAAACCTGCATAGACCTTTCCTTACAGAAAACTCTAACCCTAGAACAGGTTCCTTTACCTGCATGCTCACCACCAGCATTGATGTCACGGATGCCATACCTTAATGATGAAGTCCAAACTGGCCTTCACCCACACGTCAGAGTAGGATCCTCTATCTAAACATAACCACATCCACGGCATAAACTAAAACAATTCCCTATCCCTAACCCTAGCACATACCTGTGGCCTGACCATCCATAATCTCCATGGGTGTGACCCTTGCCTCATTGTAAGCCTGCGACTGAATTGGACAGTTGCCCTAACCTTGCAGAAGGACCCTCAGTCTAAACGTACCAATACCCTGCCCCTACGGCTTTCCAAAATCCTAACCCTAACCCTAGCCCTGGCTCGTGGTCCTGACACGTCACCTTGACCATTGACGTCAACCATGCCTCACCATAAACCTGATCCACCATCTTGCACTCCCTTTCTCATCAGAACTAGAAGCCAACTCTATCCATAAAGCCAATGTCTCTGCATACCAGAGAGAACAAAAAATTTTAACTCTAAAACTGGTGCCTGGACCTATACACAAAGCGTCATTATCACAAACACCCAGGGATCTCCTCAACACGGAAACGCAAATTCACACTCGCACTCACATCAGAGGTAGACCCTAACCCTAATAATTAACTTATCCTTTCTGCACAACAGCCCTAACCTGTATATTCAAAGCCTAGCCATGACTCTTGGACCTGCCCCTTCACCATAACCGTTGGCATCACCTGCGCTTCATCGTAATCCTAATCTTCAATCCCGAACGTGCCCTCCCATCGGAGAGAAACTCGAAATTTTTCCATAAACCTATCCTTCTTCTACACCTTACAGAGCACAATAAACTTACTCTAGCCCTCGGCATTTTACCTGATCCAAAACCAACAGCCTCAATGTGTGTCTTGCCGCACCATAAGCCTGAAGCTCAAGGTGGCCCTCGCCCTCACTTCAGGGTCAGATGCAAACTCTAAATGTTACTCCACATTCCTGTAAATCTTACTGAACACCTAACCCTAACCCTAGCGCGAAGCCTTGGACTAGATTCTTCACCTACAACATTGATGTCAACTAAGACACATCTTAACTCGGAGCCTTAATTTCACATTCTCAATCACAACAGAATAGAACCCTTATTCTCTCGGTAACCATCTCTTCCGCAGAGATTTTCTCTCACAGATAGCCCTAACCCTCTCCCAGGACCCTTTCACTGAACCGCTACCATCAGCATCGACGTCTGTCATTCGTGCCCACAACCCTGAAGCTCGTTCTGGCCACTGCCCTCTTGCCAGAGTCGGATCAGAACGCTAAATGTCACTCAATTTTCCGCAGACTCCTTACGTTACAACTAATGCCAACCCTATCCCTGGTGCCAGGATCTGACACTTCACCTTCATCATTGATGTCACACTCACTTCACCTTAAAACTTAAACTTATTCTTGCACAAAACCTCACATCAGAGGTGGATCCGAATTCTAACGGCAACCCTATCTCACCCGTACTCCTTATCGAACACATAACCCTAACCCTAGATCTGACCCTTGAACCTGAATCTTCACCTTCACCGTTGCTATCAACTATGACTCCCTTAATCCTCTGACTCGACCTCACACTCACACTCAATTCAGAATTTTTCGCAAATTCTGTCCATAACCATATTTTCTGCATAGACCTTTCCTTACAGAAAACCCTAACCCTAGCCCCAGATCCTTAACCTGAATGCTCACCGTCAGCATTGGTGTCACCGATGCCACATCTTGATGATGAAGTCCAAGCTGGCCTTCACCCACACGTCAGAGTAGGATGCTTAATCTAAACATAACCACATCCACCGCATAAACTTTAGACAATTGCCTAACCCTAACCCTAGCACATTCCTGTGACCTGAGCCTCCAAAATCATCATGGACGTCACCCTTGCCTCACTGCGACTCAATTGGACAGTTGCCCTAAACTTGGAGAAGGACCCTCAGTCTAAACGTACCAATTGCCTGCCCCTACAGCTTTCCAAAAACCTAACCCTAACACTACCCCTGGCTCGGGTTCCTGACACCTCACCTTGACCATTGACGTCATCCGTGCCTCACCATAAACCTGATCCACCATCTTGCGCACCCTGTCACATCAGACTCAGAAGCTAACTCTATCCGTAAAGAGAATGTTTCTGTATACCAGAGAGAACACAGAATTTTAACCCTGAAACTGATGCCTGGACCTGTATACAGAGTGTCAGCATCGGAGACACCCAGGGATCTCCCAACACGGCAACACAATTTCACAGTCACAGTCACATCAGAGCTAGACCTTAAGTCTTATAATTAACTTATTCTTTCTGTACTAGAGCCCGAACCAGTAATTCTAACCCTAGCCATGACTCTTGGACATGCCCCTTAATCGTAACTATTGGCATCACTCACGCTTCATCGTAATCCTTTACCTCAATCCCGCACTTGCCCTCCCATCAGATAGAAACCTGAAGCCTTTCCATAACCCTATCCTTCCTGTACACCTTACAGAACAAAACTAAACTTACTCTAGCCCTTGGGACTATACCTGAACCGACACCGTCAGCTTCAACGTCTGTCATGCCGCACCATAAGCCTGAATCTCAAGGTCGCTGTCACCCGCACGTCAGGGACAGATGCGAACTCTAAATGTAACTGCATAATCCTGTCAATCTTACTGAACACCTAACCCTAACCCTAGTGCCAAGCCCTGGACTACATTTTTCACCCGCAGCAATGATGTCAACTACGACACATCTTAATTCGGAGCTTGAATCTCACACTCGCACTGACATCGGAAGAGAACCCTAATTCTTTCGGAAACCGTCTTTTCCGCACTGATTTTCTCTTACAGATAACCCTAAGCGTATCCCAGGCCCCTTTCACTGAACCGCCACCATCAGCATCGACGTCTCTCATTCCTCCCCTTAATCCTGAAGCTCGTTCTGGACGCTGCCCTCATGTCAGAGTCGGATCAGTACTCTAACTGTCACTCAATCTGCAGCATACTCCTTACCTTACAACTAATGCTGACCCTATCCCTGGTACCGGGATCTGACACTTCACCTTCATCATTGTTGTGACCCTCACTTCACCTGAAACTTAAACTTATTCTTGCACCCACCCTCACATCAGAGGCGGATCCGAATTCTAACTGCAACCCTACTTCACCCGTACTCCTTATCAAACCCATAACCCTACCCTAGATCTGAACCTTGAATCAGATTATTCACCTTCATCGTTGCTACCCACTATGACACCCTTAATGGTGTGACTCGATCTCACACTCGCCCTCAATTTAGAATTGCACCCTAACTCTGTCCATAACCATATTATCTGCATAAACCTGCATAGACCTTTCCTTACAGAAAACTCTAACCCTAGAACAGGTTCCTTTACCTGCATGCTCACCACCAGCATTGATGTCACCGATGCCATACCTTAATGATGAAGTCCAAACTGGCCTTCACCCACACGTCAGAGTAGGATCCTCTATCTAAACATAACCACATCCACGGCATAAACTAAAACAATTCCCTATCCCTAACCCTAGCACATACCTGTGGCCTGACCATCCATAATCTCCATGGATGTGACCCTTGCCTCATTGTAAGCCTGCGACTGAATTGGACAGTTGCCCTAACCTTGCAGAAGGACCCTCAGTCTAAACGTACCAATACCCTGCCCCTACGGCTTTCCAAAATCCTAACCCTAACCCTAGCCCTGGCTCGTGGTCCTGACACCTCACCTTGACCATTGACGTCAACCATGCCTCACCATAAACCTGATCCACCATCTTGCACTCCCTTTCTCATCAGAACTAGAAGCCAACTCTATCCATAAAGCCAATGTCTCTGCATACCAGAGAGAACAAAAAATTTTAACTCTAAAACTGGTGCCTGGACCTATACACAAAGCGTCATTATCACTAACACCCAGGGATCTCCTCAACACGGAAACGCAAATTCACACTCGCACTCACATCAGAGGTAGACCCTAACCCTAATAATTAACTTATCCTTTCTGCACAACAGCCCTAACCTGTATATTCAAAGCCTAGCCATGACTCTTGGACCTGCCCCTTCACCATAACCGTTGGCATCACCTGCGCTTCATCGTAATCCTAATCTTCAATCCCGAACGTGCCCTCCCATCGGAGAGAAACTCGAAATTTTTCCATAAACCTATCCTTCTTCTACACCTTACAGAGCACAATAAACTTACTCTAGCCCTCGGCATTTTACCTGATCCAAAACCAACAGCCTCAATGTGTGTCTTGCCGCACCATAAGCCTGAAGCTCAAGGTGGCCCTCGCCCTCACTTCAGGGTCAGATGCAAACTCTAAATGTTACTCCACATTCCTGTAAATCTTACTGAACACCTAACCCTAACCCTAGCGCGAAGCCTTGGACTAGATTCTTCACCTACAACATTGATGTCAACTAAGACACATCTTAACTCGGAGCCTTAATTTCACATTCTCAATCACAACAGAATAGAACCCTTATTCTCTCGGTAACCATCTCTTCCGCAGAGATTTTCTCTCACAGATAGCCCTAACCCTCTCCCAGGACCCTTTCACTGAACCGCTACCATCAGCATCGACGTCTGTCATTCGTGCCCACAACCCTGAAGCTCGTTCTGGCCACTGCCCTCTTGCCAGAGTCGGATCAGAACGCTAAATGTCACTCAATTTTCCGCAGACTCCTTACGTTACAACTAATGCCAACCCTATCCCTGGTGCCAGGATCTGACACTTCACCTTCATCATTGATGTCACACTCACTTCACCTTAAACCTTAAACTTATTCTTGCACAAAACCTCACATCAGAGGTGGATCCGAATTCTAACGGCAACCCTATCTCACCCGTACTCCTTATCGAACACATAACCCTAACCCTAGATCTGACCCTTGAACCTGAATCTTCACCTTCACCGTTGCTATCAACTATGACTCCCTTAATCCTCTGACTCGACCTCACACTCACACTCAATTCAGAATTTTTCGCAAATTCTGTCCATAACCATATTTTCTGCATAGACCTTTCCTTACAGAAAACCCTAACCCTAGCCCCGGATCCTTAACCTGAATGCTCACCGTCAGCATTGGTGTCACCGATGCCACATCTTGATGATGAAGTCCAAGCTGGCCTTCACCCACACGTCAGAGTAGGATGCTTAATCTAAACATAACCACATCCACCGCATAAACTTTAGACAATTGCCTAACCCTAACCCTAGCACATTCCTGTGACCTGAGCCTCCAAAATCATCATGGACGTCACCCTTGCCTCACTGCGACTCAATTGGACAGTTGCCCTAAACTTGGAGAAGGACCCTCAGTCTAAACGTACCAATTGCCTGCCCCTACAGCTTTCCAAAAACCTAACCCTAACACTACCCCTGGCTCGGGTTCCTGACACCTCACCTTGACCATTGACGTCATCCGTGCCTCACCATAAACCTGATCCACCATCTTGCGCACCCTGTCACATCAGACTCAGAAGCTAACTCTATCCGTAAAGAGAATGTTTCTGTATACCAGAGAGAACACAGAATTTTAACCCTGAAACTGATGCCTGGACCTGTATACAGAGTGTCAGCATCGGAGACACCCAGGGATCTCCCAACACGGCAACACAATTTCACAGTCACAGTCACATCAGAGCTAGACCTTAAGTCTTATAATTAACTTATTCTTTCTGTACTAGAGCCCGAACCAGTAATTCTAACCCTAGCCATGACTCTTGGACATGCCCCTTAATCGTAACTATTGGCATCACTCACGCTTCATCGTAATCCTTTACCTCATTCCCGCACTTGCCCTCCCATCAGATAGAAACCTGAAGCCTTTCCATAACCCTATCCTTCCTGTACACCTTACAGAACAAAACTAAACTTACTCTAGCCCTTGGGACTATACCTGAACCGACACCGTCAGCTTCAACGTCTGTCATGCCGCACCATAAGCCTGAATCTCAAGGTCGCTGTCACCCGCACGTCAGGGACAGATGCGAACTCTAAATGTAACTGCATAATCCTGTCAATCTTACTGAACACCTAACCCTAACCCTAGTGCCAAGCCCTGGACTACATTTTTCACCCGCAGCAATGATGTCAACTACGACACATCTTAATTCGGAGCTTGAATCTCACACTCGCACTGACATCGGAAGAGAACCCTAATTCTTTCGGAAACCGTCTTTTCCGCACTGATTTTCTCTTACAGATAACCCTAAGCGTATCCCAGGCCCCTTTCACTGAACCGCCACCATCAGCATCGACGTCTGTCATTCCTCCCCTTAATCCTGAAGCTCGTTCTGGACGCTGCCCTCATGTCAGAGTCGGATCAGTACTCTAACTGTCACTCAATCTGCAGCATACTCCTTACCTTACAACTAATGCTGACCCTATCCCTGGTACCGGGATCTGACACTTCACCTTCATCATTGTTGTGACCCTCACTTCACCTGAAACTTAAACTTATTCTTGCACCCACCCTCACATCAGAGGCGGATCCGAATTCTAACTGCAACCCTACTTCACCCGTACTCCTTATCAAACCCATAACCCTACCCTAGATCTGAACCTTGAATCAGATTATTCACCTTCATCGTTGCTACCCACTATGACACCCTTAATGGTGTGACTCGATCTCACACTCGCCCTCAATTTAGAATTGCACCCTAACTCTGTCCATAACCATATTATCTGCATAAACCTGCATAGACCTTTCCTTACAGAAAACTCTAACCCTAGAACAGGTTCCTTTACCTGCATGCTCACCACCAGCATTGATGTCACCGATGCCATACCTTAATGATGAAGTCCAAACTGGCCTTCACCCACACGTCAGAGTAGGATCCTCTATCTAAACATAACCACATCCACGGCATAAACTAAAACAATTCCCTATCCCTAACCCTAGCACATACCTGTGGCCTGACCATCCATAATCTCCATGGGTGTGACCCTTGCCTCATTGTAAGCCTGCGACTGAATTGGACAGTTGCCCTAACCTTGCAGAAGGACCCTCAGTCTAAACGTACCAATACCCTGCCCCTACGGCTTTCCAAAATCCTAACCCTAACCCTAGCCCTGGCTCGTGGTCCTGACACCTCACCTTGACCATTGACGTCAACCATGCCTCACCATAAACCTGATCCACCATCTTGCACTCCCTTTCTCATCAGAACTAGAAGCCAACTCTATCCATAAAGCCAATGTCTCTGCATACCAGAGAGAACAAAAAATTTTAACTCTAAAACTGGTGCCTGGACCTATACACAAAGCGTCATTATCACAAACACCCAGGGATCTCCTCAACACGGAAACGCAAATTCACACTCGCACTCACATCAGAGGTAGACCCTAACCCTAATAATTAACTTATCCTTTCTGCACAACAGCCCTAACCTCTATATTCAAAGCCTAGCCATGACTCTTGGACCTGCCCCTTCACCATAACCGTTGGCATCACCTGCGCTTCATCGTAATCCTAATCTTCAATCCCGAACGTGCCCTCCCATCGGAGAGAAACTCGAAATTTTTCCATAAACCTATCCTTCTTCTACACCTTACAGAGCACAATAAACTTACTCTAGCCCTCGGCATTTTACCTGATCCAAAACCAACAGCCTCAATGTGTGTCTTGCCGCACCATAAGCCTGAAGCTCAAGGTGGCCCTCGCCCTCACTTCAGGGTCAGATGCAAACTCTAAATGTTACTCCACATTCCTGTAAATCTTACTGAACACCTAACCCTAACCCTAGCGCGAAGCCTTGGACTAGATTCTTCACCTACAACATTGATGTCAACTAAGACACATCTTAACTCGGAGCCTTAATTTCACATTCTCAGTCACAACAGAATAGAACCCTTATTCTCTCGGTAACCATCTCTTCCGCAGAGATTTTCTCTCACAGATAGCCCTAACCCTCTCCCAGGACCCTTTCACTGAACCGCTACCATCAGCATCGACGTCTGTCATTCGTGCCCACAACCCTGAAGCTCGTTCTGGCCACTGCCCTCTTGCCAGAGTCGGATCAGAACGCTAAATGTCACTCAATTTTCCGCAGACTCCTTACGTTACAACTAATGCCAACCCTATCCCTGGTGCCAGGATCTGACACTTCACCTTCATCATTGATGTCACACTCATTTCACCTTAAACCTTAAACTTATTCTTGCACAAAACCTCACATCAGAGGTGGATCCGAATTCTAACGGCAACCCTATCTCACCCGTACTCCTTATCGAACACATAACCCTAACCCTAGATCTGACCCTTGAACCTGAATCTTCACCTTCACCGTTGCTATCAACTATGACTCCCTTAATCCTCTGACTCGACCTCACACTCACACTCAATTCAGAATTTTTCGCAAATTCTGTCCATAACCATATTTTCTGCATAGACCTTTCCTTACAGAAAACCCTAACCCTAGCCCCAGATCCTTAACCTGAATGCTCACCGTCAGCATTGGTGTCACCGATGCCACATCTTGATGATGAAGTCCAAGCTGGCCTTCACCCACACGTCAGAGTAGGATGCTTAATCTAAACATAACCACATCCACCGCATAAACTTTAGACAATTGCCTAACCCTAACCCTAGCACATTCCTGTGACCTGAGCCTCCAAAATCATCATGGACGTCACCCTTGCGTCACTGCGACTCAATTGGACAGTTGCCCTAAACTTGGAGAAGGACCCTTAGTCTAAACGTACCAATTGCCTGCCCCTACAGCTTTCCAAAAACCTAACCCTAACACTACCCCTGGCTCGGGGTCCTGACACCTCACTTTGACCATTGACGTCATCCGTGCCTCACCATAAACCTGATCCACCATCTTGCGCACCCTGTCACATCAGACTCAGTAGCTAACTCTATCCTTAAAGAGAATGATTCTTTATACCAGAGAGAACACAGAATTTTAACCCTGAAACTGATGCCTGGACCTGTATACAGAGTGTCAGCATTGGAGACACCCAGGGATCTCCCAACACGGCAACACAATTTCACAGGCACAGTCACATCAGAGCTAGACCTTCAGTCTTATAATTAACTTATTCTTTCTGTACTAGAGCCCGAACCAGTAATTCTAACCCTAGCCATGACTCTTGGACATGCCCCTTAATCGTAACCATTGGCATCACTCACACTTCATCGTAATCCTTTACCTCAATCCCGCACTTGCCCTCCCATCAGAGAGAAACCTGAAGCCTTTCCATAACCCTATCCTTCCTGTACACCTTACAGAACAAAACTAAACTTACTCTAGCCCTTGGGACTATACCTGAACCGACACCGTCACCTTCAACGTCTGTCATGCCGCACCATAAGCCTGAATCTCAAGGTCGCCGTCACCCGCACGTCAGGGACAGATGCGAATTCTAAATGTAACTGCATAATCCTGTCAATCTTACTGAACACCTAACCCTAACCCTAGTACCAAGCCCTGGACTAGATTTTTCACCCGCAGCAATGATGTCAACTACGACACATCTTAATTCGGAGCTTGAATCTCACACTCGCACTGACATCGGAAGAGAACCCTAATTCTTTCGGAAACCGTCTTTTCCGCACTGATTTTCTCTTACAGATAACCCTAAGCGTATCCCAGGCCCCTTTCACTGAACCGCCACCATCAGCATCGACGTCTGTCATTCCTCCCCTTAATCCTGAAGCTCGTTCTGGACGCTGCCCTCATGTCAGAGTCGGATCAGTACTCTAACTGTCACTCAATCTGCAGCATACTCCTTACCTTACAACTAATGCTGACCCTATCCCTGGTACCGGGATCTGACACTTCACCTTCATCATTGTTGTGACCCTCACTTCACCTGAAACTTAAACTTATTCTTGCACCCACCCTCACATCAGAGGCGGATCCGAATTCTAACTGCAACCCTACTTCACCCGTACTCCTTATCAAACCCATAATCCTACCCTAGATCTGAACCTTGAATCAGATTATTCACCTTCATCGTTGCTACCCACTATGACACCCTTAATGGTGTGACTCGATCTCACACTCGCCCTCAATTTAGAATTGCACCCTAATTCTGTCCATAACCATATTATCTGCATAAACCTGCATAGACCTTTCCTTACAGAAAACTCTAACCCTGGAACAGGTTCCTTTACCTGCATGCTCACCACCAGCATTGATGTCACCGATGCCATACCTTAATGATGAAGTCCAAACTGGCCTTCACCCACACGTCAGAGTAGGATCCTCTATCTAAACATAACCACATCCACGGCAAAAACTAAAACAATTCCCTATCCCTAACCCTAGCACATACCTGTGGCCTGACCATCCATAATCTCCATGGATGTGACCCTTGCCTCATTGTAAGCCTGCGACTGAATTGGACAGTTGCCCTAACCTTGCAGAAGGACCCTCAGTCTAAACGTACCAATACCCTGCCCCTACGGCTTTCCAAAATCCTAACCCTAACCCTAGCCCTGGCTCGTGGTCCTGACACCTCACCTTGACCATTGACGTCAACCATGCCTCACCGTAAACCTGATCCACCATCTTGCACTCCCTTTCTCATCAGAACTAGAAGCCAACTCTATCCATAAAGCCAATGTCTCTGCATACCAGAGAGAACAAAAAATTTTAACTCTTAAACTGCTGCCTGGACCTATACACAAAGCGTCATTATCACAAACGCCCAGGGATCTCCTCAACACGGAAACGCAAATTCACAATCGCACTCACATCAGAGGTAGACCCTAACCCTAATAATTAACTTATCCTTTCTGCACAACAGCCCTAACCTCTATATTCAAAGCCTAGCCATGACTCTTGGACCTGCCCCTTCACCATAACCATTGGCATCACCTGCGCTTCATCGTAATCCTAATCTTCAATCCCGAACGTGCCCTCCCATCGGAGAGAAACTCGAAATTTTTCCATAAACCTATCCTTCTTCTACACCTTACAGAACACAATAAACTTACTCTAGCCCTCGGCATTTTACCTGATCCAAAACCAACAGCCTCAATGTCTGTCTTGCCGCAAAATAAGCCTGAAGCTCAAGGTGGCCCTCGCCCTCACTTCAGGGTCAGATGCAAACTCTAAATGTTACTCCACATTCCTGTAAATCTTACTGAACACCTAACCCTAACCTTAGCGCGAAGCCTTGGACTAGATTCTTCACCTACAACATTGATGTCAACTAAGACACATCTTAACTGGGAGCCTGAATTTCACATTCTCAATCACAACAGAAGAGAACCCTTATTCTCTCGGTAACCGTCTCTTCCACAGAGATTTTCTCTCACAGATAGCCCTAACCCTCTCCCAGGACCCTTTCACTGAACCGCTACCATCAGCATCGACGTCTGTCATTCGTTCCCACAACCCTGAAGCTCGTTCTGGCCACTGCCCTCTTGTCAGAGTCGGATCAGAACGCTAAATGTCACTCAATTTTCCGCAGACTCCTTACCTTACAACTAATGCCAACCCTATCCCTGGTGCCAGGATCTGACACTTCACCTTCATCATTGATGTCACACTCACTTCACCTTAAACCTTAAACTTATTTTTGCACAAAACCTCACATCAGAGGTGGATCCGATTTCTAACTGCAACCCTATCTCACCCGTACTCCTTATCGAACACATAACCCTAACCCTAGATCTGACCCTTGAACCAGAATCTTCACCTTCACCGTTGCTATCAACTATGACTCCCTTAATCCTCTGACTCGATCTCACACTCACACTCAATTCAGAATTTTTCGCAAATTCTGTCCATAACCATATTTTCTGCATAGACCTTTCCTTACAGAAAACCCTAACCCTAGTCCCGGATCCTTAACCTGAATGCTCACCGTCAGCATTGGTGTCACCGATGCCACATCTTGATGATGAAGTCCAAGCTGGCCTTCACCCACACGTCAGAGTAGGATGCTTAATCTAAACATAACCACATCCACCGCATAAACTTTAGACAATTGCCTATCCCTAACCCTAGCACATTCCTGTGACCTGAGCCTCCAAAATCATCATGGACGTCACCCTTGCCTCACTGCGACTCAATTGGACAGTTGCCCTAAACTTGGAGAAGGACCCTCAGTCTAAGCGTACCAATTGCCTGCCCCTACAGCTTTCCAAAAACCTAACCCTAACACTACCCCTGGTTCGGGCTCCTGAGACCTCACCTTGTCCATTGACGTCATCCGTGCCTCACCATAAACCTGATCCACCATCTTGCGCACCCTGTCACATCAGACTCAGAAGCTAACTCTATCCGTAAAGAGAATGTTTCTGTATACCAGAGAGAACACAGAATTTTAACCCTGAAACTGATGCCTGGACCTGTATACAGAGTGTCAGCATCGGAGACACCCAGGGATCTCCCAACACGGAAACACAATTTCACAGTCACAGTCACATCAGAGCTAGACCTTAAGTCTTATAATTAACTTATTCTTTCTGTACTAGAGCCCGAACCAGTAATTCTAACCCTAGCCATGACTCTTGGACATGCCCCTTAATCGTAACCATTGGCATCACTCACGCTTCATCGTAATCCTTTACCTCAATCCCGCACTTGCCCTCCCATCAGAGAGAAACCTGAAGCCATTCCATAACCCTATCCTTCCTGTACACCTTACAGAACAAAACTAAACTTACTCTAGCCCTTGGAACTATACCTGAACCGACACCATCAGCTTCAACGTCTGTCATGCCGCACCATAAGCCTGAATCTCAAGGTCGCCGTCACCCTCACGTCAGGGACAGATGCGAACTCTAAATGTAACTGCATAATCCTGTCAATCTTACTGAACACCTAACCCTAACCCTAGTGCCAAGCCCTGGACTTTATTTTTCACCCGCAGCAATGATGTCAACTACGACACATCTTAATTCGGAGCTTGCATCTCACACTCGCACTGACATCAGAAGAGAACCCTAATTCTTTCGGAAACCGTCTTTTCCGCACTGATTTTCTCTTGCAGATAACCCTAAGCGTATCCCAGGCCCCTTTCACTGAACCGCCACCATCAGCATCGACGTCTGTCATTCCTCCCCATAATCCTGAAGCTCGTTCTGGACGCAGCCCTCATGTCAGAGTCGGATCAGTACTCTAACTGTCACTCAATCTGCAGCATACTCCTTACCTTACAACTAATGCTGACCCTATCCCTGGTACCGGGATCTGACACTTCACCTTCATCATTGTTGTGACCCT
Source organism: Manis javanica (assembly GCF_040802235.1). Lineage (NCBI taxonomy): Eukaryota > Metazoa > Chordata > Mammalia > Pholidota > Manidae > Manis > Manis javanica. The sequence continues at coordinate 34,127,792 of NC_133169.1, read as the reverse complement.
CACTTCACCTGGAACTTAAACTTATTCTTGCACTCACCCTCACATCAGAGGCGGATCCGAATTCTAACTGCAACCCTACTTCACCCGTACTCCTTATCAAACCCATAACCCTACCCTAGATCTGAACCTTGAATCAGATTATTCACCTTCATCGTTGCTACCCACTATGACACCCTTAATGGTGTGACTCGATCTCACACTCGCCCTCAATTTAGAATTGCACCCTAATTCTGTCCATAACCATATTATCTGCATAAACCTGCATAGACCTTTCCTTACAGAAAACTCTAACCCTGGAACAGGTTCCTTTACCTGCATGCTCACCACCAGCATTGATGTCACCGATGCCATACCTTAATGATGAAGTCCAAACTGGCCTTCACCCACACGTCAGAGTAGGATCCTCTATCTAAACATAACCACATCCACGGCATAAACTAAAACAATTCCCTATCCCTAACCCTAGCACATACCTGTGGCCTGACCATCCATAATCTCCATGGATGTGACCCTTGCCTCATTGTAAGCCTGCGACTGAATTGGACAGTTGCCCTAACCTTGCAGAAGGACCCTCAGTCTAAACGTACCAATACCCTGCCCCTACGGCTTTCCAAAATCCTAACCCTAACCCTAGCCCTGGCTCCTGGTCCTGACACCTCACCTTGACCATTGACGTCAACCATGACTCACCGTAAACCTGATCCACCATCTTGCACTCCCTTTCTCATCAGAACTAGAAGCCAACTCTATCCATAAAGCCAATGTCTCTGCATACCAGAGAGAACAAAAAATTTTAACTCTTAAACTGCTGCCTGGACCTATACACAAAGCGTCATTATCACAAACACCCAGGGATCTCCTAAACACGGAAACGCAAATTCACAATCGCACTCACATCAGAGGTAGACCCTAACCCTAATAATTAACTTATCCTTTCTGCACAACAGCCCTAACCTCTATATTCAAAGCCTAGCCATGACTCTTGGACCTGCCCCTTCACCATAACCATTGGCATCACCTGCGCTTCATCGTAATCCTAATCTTCAATCCCGAACGTGCCCTCCCATCGGAGAGAAACTCGAAATTTTTCCATAAACCTATCCTTCTTCTACACCTTACAGAACACAATAAACTTACTCTAGCCCTCGGCATTTTACCTGATCCAAAACCAACAGCCTCAATGTCTGTCTTGCCGCACCATAAGCCTGAAGCTCAAGGTGGCCCTCGCCCTCACTTCAGGGTCAGATGCAAACTCTAAATGTTACTCCACATTCCTGTAAATCTTACTGAACACCTAACCCTAACCCTAGCGCGAAGCCTTGGACTAGATTCTTCACCTACAACATTGATGTCAACTAAGACACATCTTAACTGGGAGCCTGAATTTCACATTCTCAATCACAACAGAAGAGAACCCTTATTCTCTCGGTAACCGTCTCTTCCGCAGAGATTTTCTCTCACAGATAGCCCTAACCCTCTCCCAGGACCCTTTCACTGAACCGCTACCATCAGCATCGACGTCTGTCATTCGTTCCCACAACCCTGAAGCTCGTTCTGGCCACTGCCCTCTTGTCAGAGTCGGATCAGAACGCTAAATGTCACTCAATTTTCCGCAGACTCCTTACCTTACAACTAATGCCAACCCTATCCCTGGTGCCAGGATCTGACACTTCACCTTCATCATTGATGTCACACTCACTTCACCTTAAACCTTAAACTTATTCTTGCACAAAACCTCACATCAGAGGTGGATCCGAATTCTAACTGCAACCCTATCTCACCCGTACTCCTTATCGAACACATAACCCTAACCCTAGATCTGACCCTTGAACCAGAATCTTCACCTTCACCGTTGCTATCAACTATGACTCCCTTAATCCTCTGACTCGATCTCACACTCACACTCAATTCAGAATTTTTCGCAAATTCTGTCCATAACCATATTTTCTGCATAGACCTTTCCTTACAGAAAACCCAAACCCTAGCCGCGGATCCTTAACCTGAATGCTCACCTTCAGCATTCGTGTCACCGATGCCACATCTTGATGATGAAGTCCAAGCTGGCCTTCACCCACACGTCAGAGTAGGATGCTTAATCTAAACATAACCACATCCACCGCATAAACTTTAGACAATTGCCTAACCCTAACCCTAGCACATTTCTGTGACCTGAGCCTCCAAAATCATCATGACGTCACCCTTGCGTCACTGCGACTCAATTGGACAGTTGCCCTAAACTTGGAGAAGGACCCTCAGTCTAAGCGTACCAATTGCCTGCCCCTACAGCTTTCCAAAAACCTAACCCTAACACTACCCCTGGCTCGGGCTCCTGAGACCTCACCTTGACCATTGACGTCATCCGTGCCTCACCATAAACCTGATCCACCATCTTGCGCACCCTGTCACATCAGACTCAGAAGCTAACTCTATCCGTAAAGAGAATGTTTCTGTATACCAGAGAGAACACAGAATTTTAACCCTGAAACTGATGCCTGGACCTGTATACAGAGTGTCAGCATCGGAGACACCCAGGGATCTCCCAACACGGCAACACAATTTCACAGTCACAGTCACATCAGAGCTAGACCTTAAGTCTTATAATTAACTTATTCTTTCTGTACTAGAGCCCGAACCAGTAATTCTAACCCTAGCCATGACTCTTGGACATGCCCCTTAATCGTAACCATTGGCATCACTCACGCTTCATCGTAATCCTTTACCTCAATCCCGCACTTGCCCTCCCATCAGAGAGAAACCTGAAGCCATTCCATAACCCTATCCTTCCTGTACACCTTACAGAACAAAACTAAACTTACTCTAGCCCTTGGAACTATACCTGAACCGACACCATCAGCTTCAACGTCTGTCATGCCGCACCATAGCCTGAATCTCAAGGTCGCCGTCACCCTCACGTCAGGGACAGATGCGAACTCTAAATGTAACTGCATAATCCTGTCAATCTTACTGAACACCTAACCCTAACCCTAGTGCCAAGCCCTGGACTAGATTTTTCACCCGCAGCAATGATGTCAACTACGACACATCTTAATTCGGAGCTTGCATCTCACACTCGCACTGACATCAGAAGAGAACCCTAATTCTTTCGGAAACCGTCTTTTCCGCACTGATTTTCTCTTACAGATAACCCTAAGCGTATCCCAGGCCCCTTTCACTGAACCGCCACCATCAGCATCGACGTCTGTCATTCCTCCCCATAATCCTGAAGGTCGTTCTGGACGCTGCCCTCATGTCAGAGTCGGATCAGTACTCTAACTGTCACTCAATCTGCAGCATACTCCTTACCTTACAACTAATGCTGACCCTATCCCTGGTACCGGGATCTGACACTTCACCTTCATCATTGTTGTGACCCTCACTTCACCTTAAACTTAAACTTATTCTTGCACTCACCCTCACATCAGAGGCGGATCCGAATTCTAACTGCAACCCTACTTCACCCGTACTCCTTATCAAACCCATAACCCTACCCTAGATCTGAACCTTGAATCAGATTATTCACCTTCATCGTTACTACCCACTATGACACCCTTAATGGTGTGACTCGATCTCACACTCGCCCTCAATTTAGAATTGCACCCTAATTCTGTCCATAACCATATTATCTGCATAAACCTGCATAGACCTTTCCTTACAGAAAACTCTAACCCTGGAACAGGTTCCTTTACCTGCATGCTCACCACCAGCATTGATGTCACCGATGCCATACCTTAATGATGAAGCCCAAACTGGCCTTCACCCACACGTCAGAGTAGGATCCTCTATCTAAACATAACCACATCCACGGCATAAACTAAAACAATTCCCTATCCCTAACCCTAGCACATACCTGTGGCCTGACCATCCATAATCTCCATGGATGTGACCCTTGCCTCATTGCAAGCCTGCGACTGAATTGGACAGTTGCCCTAACCTTGCAGAAGGACCCTCAGTCTAAACGTACCAATACCCTGCCCCTACGGCTTTCCAAAATCCTAACCCTAACCCTAGCCCTGGCTCGTGGTCCTGACACCTCACCTTGACCATTGACGTCAACCATGCCTCACCATAAACCTGATCCACCATCTTGCACTCCCTTTCTCATCAGAACTAGAAGCCAACTCTATCCATAAAGCCAATGTCTCTGCATACCAGAGAGAACAAAAAATTTTAACTCTTAAACTGCTGCCTGGACCTATACACAAAGCGTCATTATCACAAACACCCAGGGATCTCCTAAACACGGAAACGCAAATTCACAATCGCACTCACATCAGAGGTAGACCCTAACCCTAATAATTAACTTATCCTTTCTGCACAACAGCCCTAACCTCTATATTCAAAGCCTAGCCATGACTCTTGGACCTGCCCCTTCACCATAACCATTGGCATCACCTGCGCTTCATCGTAATCCTAATCTTCAATCCCGAACGTGCCCTCCCATCGGAGAGAAACTCGAAATTTTTCCATAAACCTATCCTTCTTCTACACCTTACAGAACACAATAAACTTACTCTAGCCCTCGGCATTTTACCTGATCCAAAACCAACAGCCTCAATGTCTGTCTTGCCGCACCATAAGCCTGAAGCTCAAGGTGGCCCTCGCCCTCACTTCAGGGTCAGATGCAAACTCTAAATGTTACTCCACATTCCTGTAAATCTTACTGAACACCTAACCCTAACCCTAGCGCGAAGCCTTGGACTAGATTCTTCACCTACAACATTGATGTCAACTAAGACACATCTTAACTGGGAGCCTGAATTTCACATTCTCAATCACAACAGAAGAGAACCCTTATTCTCTCGGTAACCGTCTCTTCCGCAGAGATTTTCTCTCACAGATAGCCCTAACCCTCTCCCAGGACCCTTTCACTGAACCGCTACCATCAGCATCGACGTCTGTCATTCGTTCCCACAACCCTGAAGCTCGTTCTGGCCACTGCCCTCTTGTCAGAGTCGGATCAGAACGCTAAATGTCACTCAATTTTCCGCAGACTCCTTACCTTACAACTAATGCCAACCCTATCCCTGGTGCCAGGATCTGACACTTCACCTTCATCATTGATGTCACACTCACTTCACCTTAAACCTTAAACTTATTCTTGCACAAAACCTCACATCAGAGGTGGATCCGAATTCTAACTGCAACCCTATCTCACCCGTACTCCTTATCGAACACATAACCCTAACCCTAGATCTGACCCTTGAACCAGAATCTTCACCTTCACCGTTGCTATCAACTATGACTCCCTTAATCCTCTGACTCGATCTCACACTCACACTCAATTCAGAATTTTTCGCAAATTCTGTCCATAACCATATTTTCTGCATAGACCTTTCCTTACAGAAAACCCAAACCCTAGCCCCGGATCCTTAACCTGAATGCTCACCTTCAGCATTGGTGTCACCGATGCCACATCTTGATGATGAAGTCCAAGCTGGCCTTCACCCACACGTCAGAGTAGGATGCTTAATCTAAACATAACCACATCCACCGCATAAACTTTAGACAATTGCCTAACCCTAACCCTAGCACATTTCTGTGACCTGAGCCTCCAAAATCATCATGGACGTCACCCTTGCGTCACTGCGACTCAATTGGACAGTTGCCCTAAACTTGGAGAAGGACCCTCAGTCTAAGCGTACCAATTGCCTGCCCCTACAGCTTTCCAAAAACCTAACCCTAACACTACCCCTGGCTCGGGCTCCTGAGACCTCACCTTGACTATTGACGTCATCCGTGCCTCACCATAAACCTGATCCACCATCTTGCGCACCCTGTCACATCAGACTCAGAAGCTAACTCTATCCGTAAAGAGAATGTTTCTGTATACCAGAGAGAACACAGAATTTTAACCCTGAAACTGATGCCTGCACCTGTATACAGAGTGTCAGCATCGGAGACACCCAGGGATCTCCCAACACGGAAACACAATTTCACAGTCACAGTCACATCAGAGCTAGACCTTAAGTCTTATAATTAACTTATTCTTTCTGTACTAGAGCCCGAACCAGTAATTCTAACCCTAGCCATGACTCTTGGACATGCCCCTTAATCGTAACCATTGGCATCACTCACGCTTCATCGTAATCCTTTACCTCAATCCCGCACTTGCCCTCCCATCAGAGAGAAACCTGAAGCCTTTCCATAACCCTATCCTTCCTGTACACCTTACAGAACAAAACTAAACTTACACTAGCCCTTGGAACTATACCTGAACCGACACCATCAGCTTCAACGTCTGTCATGCCGCACCATAAGCCTGAATCTCAAGGTCGCCGTCACCCTCACGTCAGGGACAGATGCGAACTCTAAATGTAACTGCATAATCCTGTCAATCTTACTGAACACCTAACCCTAACCCTAGTGCCAAGCCCTGGACTAGATTTTTCACCCGCAGCAATGATGTCAACTACGACACATCTTAATTCGGAGCTTGCATCTCACACTCGCACTGACATCAGAAGAGAACCCTAATTCTTTCGGAAACCGTCTTTTCCGCACTGATTTTCTCTTACAGATAACCCTAAGCGTATCCCAGGCCCCTTTCACTGAACCGCCACCATCAGCGTCGACGTCTGTCATTCCTCCCCATAATCCTGAAGGTCGTTCTGGACGCTGCCCTCATGTCAGAGTCGGATCAGTACTCTAACTGTCACTCAATCTGCAGCATACTCCTTACCTTACAACTAATGCTGACCCTATCCCTGGTACCGGGATCTGACACTTCACCTTCATCATTGTTGTGACCCTCACTTCACCTTAAACTTAAACTTATTCTTGCACTCACCCTCACATCAGAGGCGGATCCGAATTCTAACTGCAACCCTACTTCACCCGTACTCCTTATCAAACCCATAACCCTACCCTAGATCTGAACCTTGAATCAGATTATTCACCTTCATCGTTGCTACCCACTATGACACCCTTAATGGTGTGACTCGATCTCACACTCGCCCTCAATTTAGAATTGCACCCTAATTCTGTCCATAACCATATTATCTGCATAAACCTGCATAGACCTTTCCTTACAGAAAACTCTAACCCTGGAACAGGTTCCTTTACCTGCATGCTCACCACCAGCATTGATGTCACCGATGCCATACCTTAATGATGAAGTCCAAACTGGCCTTCACCCACACGTCAGAGTAGGATCCTCTATCTAAACATAACCACATCCACGGCATAAACTAAAACAATTCCCTATCCCTAACCCTAGCACATACCTGTGGCCTGACCATCCATAATCTCCATGGATGTGACCCTTGCCTCATTGTAAGCCTGCGACTGAATTGGACAGTTGCCCTAACCTTGCAGAAGGACCCTCAGTCTAAACGTACCAATACCCTGCCCCTACGGCTTTCCAAAATCCTAACCCTAACCCTAGCCCTGGCTCGTGGTCCTGACACCTCACCTTGACCATTGACGTCAACCATGCCTCACCATAAACCTGATCCACCATCTTGCACTCCCTTTCTCATCAGAACTAGAAGCCAACTCTATCCATAAAGCCAATGTCTCTGCATACCAGAGAGAACAAAAAATTTTAACTCTAAAACTGGTGCCTGGACCTATACACAAATCGTCATTATCATAAACACCCAGGGATCTCCTCAACACGGAAACGCAAATTCACACTCGCACTCACATCAGAGGTAGACCCTAACCCTAATAATTAACTTATCCTTTCTGCACAACAGCCCTAACCTCTATATTCAAAGCCTAGCCATGACTCTTGGACCTGCCCCTTCACCATAACCATTGGCATCACCTGCACTTCATCGTAATCCTAATCTTCAATCCCGAACGTGCCCTCCCATCGGAGAGAAACTCGAAATTTTTCCATAAACCTATCCTTCTTCTACACCTTACAGAACACAATAAACTTACTCTAGCCCTCGGCATTTTACCTGATCCAAAACCAACAGCCTCAATGTCTGTCTTGCCGCACCATAAGCCTGAAGCTCAAGGTGGCCCTCGCCCTCACTTCAGGGTCAGATGCAAACTCTAAATGTTACTCCACATTCCTGTAAATCTTACTGAACACCTAACCCTAACCCTAGCGCGAAGCCTTGGACTAGATTCTTCACCTACAACATTGATGTCAACTAAGACACATCTTAACTCGGAGCCTGAATTTCACATTCTCAATCACAACAGAAGAGAACCCTTATTCTCTCAGTAACCGTCTCTTCCGCAGAGATTTTCTCTTACAGATAGCCCTAACCCTCTCCCAGGACCTTTTCACTGAACCGCTACCATCAGCATCGACGTCTGTCATTCGTTCCCACAACCCTGAAGCTCGTTCTGGCCACTGCCCTCTTGTCAGAGTCGGATCAGTACGCTAAATGTCACTCAATTTTCCGCAGACTCCTTACCTTACAACTAATGCCAACCCTATCCCTGGTGCCAGGATCTGACACTTCACCTTCATCATTGATGTCACACTCACTTCACCTTAAACCTTAAACTTATTCTTGCACAAAACCTCACATCAGAGGTGGATCCGAATTCTAACTGCAACCCTATCTCACCCGTACTCCTTATCGAACACATAACCCTAACCCTAGATCTGACCCTTGAACCAGAATCTTCACCTTCACCGTTGCTATCAACTATGACTCCCTTAATCCTCTGACTCGATCTCACACTCACACTCAATTCAGAATTTTTCGCAAATTCTGTCCATAACCATATTTTCTGCATAGACCTTTCCTTACAGAAAACCCTAACCCTAGCCCCGGATCCTTAACCTGAATGCTCACCGTCAGCATTGGTTTCACCGATGCCACATCTTGATGATGAAGTCCAAGCTGGCCTTCACCCACACGTCAGAGTAGGATGCTTAATCTAAACATAACGACATCCACCGCATAAACTTTAGACAATTGCCTAACCCTAACCCTAGCACATTCCTGTGACCTGAGCCTCCAAAATCATCATGGACGTCACCCTTGCCTCACTGCGACTCAATTGGACAGTTGCCCTAAACTTGGAGAAGGACCCTCAGTCTAAACGTACCAATTGCCTGCCCCTACAGCTTTCCAAAAACCTAACCCTAACACTACCCCTGGCTCGGGGTCCTGACACCTCACCTTGACCATTGACGTCATCCGTGCCTCACCATAAACCTGATCCACCATCTTGCGCACCCTGTCACATCACACTCAGAAGCTAACTCTATCCGTAAAGAGAATGTTTCTGTATACCAGAGAGAACACAGAATTTTAACCCTGAAACTGATGCCTTCACCTGTATACAGAGTGTCAGCATCGGAGACACCCAGGGATCTCCCAACACGGAAACACAATTTCACAGTCACAGTCACATCAGAGCTAGACCTTAAGTCTTATAATTAACTTATTCTTTCTGTACTAGAGCCCGAACCAGTAATTCTAACCCTAGCCATGACTCTTGGACATGCCCCTTAATCGTAACCATTGACATCACTCACGCTTCATCGTAATCCTTTACCTCAATCCCGCACTTGCCCTCCCATCAGAGAGAAACCTGAAGCCTTTCCATAACCCTATCCTTCCTGTACACCTTACAGAACAAAACTAAACTTACTCTAGCCCTTGGGACTATACCTGAACCGACACCATCAGCTTCAACGTCTGTCATGCCGCACCATAAGCCTGAATCTCAAGGTCGCCGTCACCCTCACGTCAGGGACAGATGCGAACTCTAAATGTAACTGCATAATCCTGTCAATCTTACTGAACACCTAACCCTAACCCTAGTGCCAAGCCCTGGACTAGATTTTTCACTCGCAGCAATGATGTCAACTACGACACATCTTAATTCGGAGCTTGAATCTCACACTCGCACTGACATCAGAAGAGAACCCTAATTCTTTCGGAAACCGTCTTTTCCGCACTGATTTTCTCTTACAGATAACCCTAAGCGTATCCCAGGCCCCTTTCACTGTACCGCCACCATCAGCATCGACGTCTGTCATTCCTCCCCATAATCCTGAAGCTCGTTCTGGACGCTGCCCTCATGTCAGAGTCGGATCAGTACTCTAACTGTCACTCAATCTGCAGCATACTCCTTACCTTACAACTAATGCTGACCCTATCCCTGGTACCGGGATCTGACACTTCACCTTCATCATTGTTGTGACCCTCACTTCACCTTAAACTTAAACTTATTCTTGCACTCACCCTCACATCAGAGGCGGATCCGAATTCTAACCGCAACCCTACTTCACCCGTACTCCTTATCAAACCCATAACCCTACCCTAGATCTGAACCTTGAATGGGATTACTCACCTTCTTCGTTGCTACCCACTATGACACCCTTAATGGTGTGACTCGATCTCACACTCGCCCTCAATTTAGAATTGCACCCTAATTCTGTCCATAACCATATTATCTGCATAAACCTGCATAGACCTTTCCTTACAGAAAACTCTAACCCTGGAACAGGTTCCTTTACCTGCATGCTCACCACCAGCATTGATGTCACCGATGCCATACCTTAATGATGAAGTCCAAACTGGCCTTCACCCACACGTCAGAGTAGGATCCTCTATCTAAACATAACCACATCCACGGCATAAACTAAAACAATTCCCTATCCCTAACCCTAGCACATACCTGTGGCCTGACCATCCATAATCTCCATGGATGTGACCCTTGCCTCATTGTAAGCCTGCGACTGAATTGGACAGTTCCCCTAACCTTGCAGAAGGACCCTCAGTCTAAACGTACCAATACCCTGCCCCTACGGCTTTCCAAAATCCTAACCCTAACCCTAGCCCTGGCTCGTGGTCCTGACACCTCACCTTGACCATTGACGTCAACCATGCCTCACCATAAACCTGATCCACCATCTTGCACTCCCTTTCTCATCAGAACTAGAAGCCAACTCTATCCATAAAGCCACTGTCTCTGCATACCAGAGAGAACAAAAAATTTTAACTCTAAAACTGGTGCCTGGACCTATACACAAAGCGTCATTATCACAAACACCCAGGGATCTCCTCAACACGGAAACGCAAATTCACACTCGCACTCACATCAGAGGTAGGCCCTAACCCTAATAATTAACTTATCCTTTCTGCACAACAGCCCTAACCTCTATATTCAAAGCCTAGCCATGACTCTTGGACCTGCCCCTTCACCATAACCATTGGCATCACCTGCGCTTCATCGTAATCCTAATCTTCAATCCCGAACGTGCCCTCCCATCGGAGAGAAACTCGAAATTTTTCCATAAACCTATCCTTCTTCTACACCTTACAGAACACAATAAACTTACTCTAGCCCTCGGCATTTTACCTGATCCAAAACCAACAGCCTCAATGTCTGTCTTGCCGCACCATAAGCCTGAAGCTCAAGGTGGCCCTCGCCCTCACTTCAGGGTCAGATGCAAACTCTAAATGTTACTCCACATTCCTGTAAATCTTACTGAACACCTAACCCTAACCCTAGCGCGAAGCCTTGGACTAGATTCTTCACCTACAACATTGATGTCAACTAAGACACATCTTAACTCGGAGCCTGAATTTCACATTCTCAATCACAACAGAAGAGAACCCTTATTCTCTCGGTAACCGTCTCTTCCGCAGAGATTTTCTCTTACAGATAGCCCTAACCCTCTCCCAGGACCCTTTCACTGAACCGCTACCATCAGCATCGACGTCTGTCATTCGTTCCCACAACCCTGAAGCTCGTTCTGGCCACTGCCCTCTTGTCAGAGTCGGATCAGAACGCTAAATGTCACTCAATTTTCCGCAGACTCCTTACCTTACAACTAATGCCAACCCTATCCCTGGTGCCAGGATCTGACACTTCACCTTCATCATTGATGTCACACTCACTTCACCTTAAACCTTAAACTTATTCTTGCACAAAACCTCACATCAGAGGTGGATCCGAATTCTAACTGCAACCCTATCTCACCCGTACTCCTTATCGAACACATAACCCTAACCCTAGATCTGACCCTTGAACCAGAATCTTCACCTTCACCGTTGCTATCAACTATGACTCCCTTAATCCTCTGACTCGATCTCACACTCACACTCAATTCAGAATTTTTCGCAAATTCTGTCCATAACCATATTTTCTGCATAGACCTTTCCTTACAGAAAACCCTAACCCTAGCCCCGGATCCTTAACCTGAATGCTCACCGTCAGCATTGGTTTCACCGATGCCACATCTTGATGATGAAGTCCAAGCTGGCCTTCACCCACACGTCAGAGTAGGATGCTTAATCTAAACATAACGACATCCACCGCATAAACTTTAGACAATTGCCTAACCCTAACCCTAGCACATTCCTGTGACCTGAGCCTCCAAAATCATCATGGACGTCACCCTTGCCTCACTGCGACTCAATTGGACAGTTGCCCTAAACTTGGAGAAGGACCCTCAGTCTAAACGTACCAATTGCCTGCCCCTACAGCTTTCCAAAAACCTAACCCTAACACTACCCCTGGCTCGGGGTCCTGACACCTCACCTTGACCATTGACGTCATCCGTGCCTCACCATAAACCTGATCCACCATCTTGCGCACCCTGTCACATCACACTCAGAAGCTAACTCTATCCGTAAAGAGAATGTTTCTGTATACCAGAGAGAACACAGAATTTTAACCCTGAAACTGATGCCTTCACCTGTATACAGAGTGTCAGCATCGGAGACACCCAGGGATCTCCCAACACGGAAACACAATTTCACAGTCACAGTCACATCAGAGCTAGACCTTAAGTCTTATAATTAACTTATTCTTTCTGTACTAGAGCCCGAACCAGTAATTCTAACCCTAGCCATGACTCTTGGACATGCCCCTTAATCGTAACCATTGACATCACTCACGCTTCATCGTAATCCTTTACCTCAATCCCGCACTTGCCCTCCCATCAGAGAGAAACCTGAAGCCTTTCCATAACCCTATCCTTCCTGTACACCTTACAGAACAAAACTAAACTTACTCTAGCCCTTGGGACTATACCTGAACCGACACCATCAGCTTCAACGTCTGTCATGCCGCACCATAAGCCTGAATCTCAAGGTCGCCGTCACCCTCACGTCAGGGACAGATGCGAACTCTAAATGTAACTGCATAATCCTGTCAATCTTACTGAACACCTAACCCTAACCCTAGTGCCAAGCCCTGGACTAGATTTTTCACTCGCAGCAATGATGTCAACTACGACACATCTTAATTCGGAGCTTGAATCTCACACTCGCACTGACATCAGAAGAGAACCCTAATTCTTTCGGAAACCGTCTTTTCCGCACTGATTTTCTCTTACAGATAACCCTAAGCGTATCCCAGGCCCCTTTCACTGTACCGCCACCATCAGCATCGACGTCTGTCATTCCTCCCCATAATCCTGAAGCTCGTTCTGGACGCTGCCCTCATGTCAGAGTCGGATCAGTACTCTAACTGTCACTCAATCTGCAGCATACTCCTTACCTTACAACTAATGCTGACCCTATCCCTGGTACCGGGATCTGACACTTCACCTTCATCATTGTTGTGACCCTCACTTCACCTTAAACTTAAACTTATTCTTGCACTCACCCTCACATCAGAGGCGGATCCGAATTCTAACCGCAACCCTACTTCACCCGTACTCCTTATCAAACCCATAACCCTACCCTAGATCTGAACCTTGAATGGGATTACTCACCTTCTTCGTTGCTACCCACTATGACACCCTTAATGGTGTGACTCGATCTCACACTCGCCCTCAATTTAGAATTGCACCCTAATTCTGTCCATAACCATATTATCTGCATAAACCTGCATAGACCTTTCCTTACAGAAAACTCTAACCCTGGAACAGGTTCCTTTACCTGCATGCTCACCACCAGCATTGATGTCACCGATGCCATACCTTAATGATGAAGTCCAAACTGGCCTTCACCCACACGTCAGAGTAGGATCCTCTATCTAAACATAACCACATCCACGGCATAAACTAAAACAATTCCCTATCCCTAACCCTAGCACATACCTGTGGCCTGACCATCCATAATCTCCATGGATGTGACCCTTGCCTCATTGTAAGCCTGCGACTGAATTGGACAGTTCCCCTAACCTTGCAGAAGGACCCTCAGTCTAAACGTACCAATACCCTGCCCCTACGGCTTTCCAAAATCCTAACCCTAACCCTAGCCCTGGCTCGTGGTCCTGACACCTCACCTTGACCATTGACGTCAACCATGCCTCACCATAAACCTGATCCACCATCTTGCACTCCCTTTCTCATCAGAACTAGAAGCCAACTCTATCCATAAAGCCACTGTCTCTGCATACCAGAGAGAACAAAAAATTTTAACTCTAAAACTGGTGCCTGGACCTATACACAAAGCGTCATTATCACAAACACCCAGGGATCTCCTCAACACGGAAACGCAAATTCACACTCGCACTCACATCAGAGGTAGGCCCTAACCCTAATAATTAACTTATCCTTTCTGCACAACAGCCCTAACCTCTATATTCAAAGCCTAGCCATGACTCTTGGACCTGCCCCTTCACCATAACCATTGGCATCACCTGCGCTTCATCGTAATCCTAATCTTCAATCCCGAACGTGCCCTCCCATCGGAGAGAAACTCGAAATTTTTCCATAAACCTATCCTTCTTCTACACCTTACAGAACACAATAAACTTACTCTAGCCCTCGGCATTTTACCTGATCCAAAACCAACAGCCTCAATGTCTGTCTTGCCGCACCATAAGCCTGAAGCTCAAGGTGGCCCTCGCCCTCACTTCAGGGTCAGATGCAAACTCTAAATGTTACTCCACATTCCTGTAAATCTTACTGAACACCTAACCCTAACCCTAGCGCGAAGCCTTGGACTAGATTCTTCACCTACAACATTGATGTCAACTAAGACACATCTTAACTCGGAGCCTGAATTTCACATTCTCAATCACAACAGAAGAGAACCCTTATTCTCTCGGTAACCGTCTCTTCCGCAGAGATTTTCTCTTACAGATAGCCCTAACCCTCTCCCAGGACCCTTTCACTGAACCGCTACCATCAGCATCGACGTCTGTCATTCGTTCCCACAACCCTGAAGCTCGTTCTGGCCACTGCCCTCTTGTCAGAGTCGGATCAGAACGCTAAATGTCACTCAATTTTCCGCAGACTCCTTACCTTACAACTAATGCCAACCCTATCCCTGGTGCCAGGATCTGACACTTCACCTTCATCATTGATGTCACACTCACTTCACCTTAAACCTTAAACTTATTCTTGCACAAAACCTCACATCAGAGGTGGATCCGAATTCTAACTGCAACCCTATCTCACCCGTACTCCTTATCGAACACATAACCCTAACCCTAGATCTGACCCTTGAACCAGAATCTTCACCTTCACCGTTGCTATCAACTATGACTCCCTTAATCCTCTGACTCGATCTCACACTCACACTCAATTCAGAATTTTTCGCAAATTCTGTCCATAACCATATTTTCTGCATAGACCTTTCCTTACAGAAAACCCTAACCCTAGCCCCGGATCCTTAACCTGAATGCTCACCTTCAGCATTGGTGTCACCGATGCCACATCTTGATGATGAAGTCCAAGCTGGCCTTCACCCACACGTCAGAGTAGGATGCTTAATCTAAACATAACCACATCCACCGCATAAACTTTAGACAATTGCCTAACCCTAACCCTAGGACATTCCTGTGACATGAGCCTTCAAAATCATCATGGACGTCACCCTTGCCTCACTGCGACTCAATTGGACAGTTGCCCTAAACTTGGAGAAGGACCCTCAGTCTAAGCGTACCAATTGCCTGCCCCTACAGCTTTCCAAAAACCTAACATTAACACTACCCCTGGCTCGGGGTCCTGACACCTCACCTTGACCATTGACGTCATCCGTGCCTCACCATAAACCTGATCCACCATCTTGCGCACCCTGTCACATCAGACTCAGAAGCTAACTCTATCCGTAAAGAGAATGTTTCTGTATACCAGAGAGAACACAGAATTTTAACCCTGAAACTGATGCCTGCACCTGTATACAGAGTGTCAGCATCGGAGTCACCCAGGGATCTCCCAACACGGAAACACAATTTCACAGTCACAGTCACATCAGAGCTAGACCTTAAGTCTTATAATTAACTTATTCTTTCTGTACTAGAGCCGGAACCAGTAATTCTAACCCTAGCCATGACTCTTGGACATGCCCCTTAATCGTAACCATTGACATCACTCACGCTTCATCGTAATCCTTTACCTCAATCCCGCAATTGCCCTCCCATCAGAGAGAACCTGAAGCCTTTCCATAACCCTATCCTTCCTGTACACCTTACAGAACAAAACTAAACTTACTCTAGCCCTTGGGACTATACCTGAACCGACACCATCAGTTTCAACGTCTGTCATGCCGCACCATAAGCCTGAATCTCAAGGTCGCCGTCACCCTCACGTCAGGGACAGATGCGAACTCTAAATGTAACTGCATAATCCTGTCAATCTTACTGAACACCTAACCCTAACCCTAGTGCCAAGCCCTGGACTAGATTTTTCACTCGCAGCAATGATGTCAACTACGACACATCTTAATTCGGAGCTTGAATCTCACACTCGCACTGACATCAGAAGAGAACCCTAATTCTTTCGGAAACCGTCTTTTCCGCACTGATTTTCTCTTACAGATAACCCTAAGCGTATCCCAGGCCCCTTTCACTGTACCGCCACCATCAGCATCGACGTCTGTCATTCCTCCCCATAATCCTGAAGCTCGTTCTGGACGCTGCCCTCATGTCAGAGTCGGATCAGTACTCTAACTGTCACTCAATCTGCAGCATACTCCTTACCTTACAACTAATGCTGACCCTATCCCTGGTACCGGGATCTGACACTTCACCTTCATCATTGTTGTGACCCTCACTTCACCTTAAACTTAAACTTATTCTTGCACTCACCCTCACATCAGAGGCGGATCCGAATTCTAACCGCAACCCTACTTCACCCGTACTCCTTATCAAACCCATAACCCTACCCTAGATCTGAACCTTGAATGAGATTACTCACCTTCATCGTTGCTACCCAATATGACACCCTTAATGGTGTGACTCGATCTCACACTCGCCCTCAATTTAGAATTGCACCCTAATTCTGTCCATAACCATATTATCTGCATAAACCTGCATAGACCTTTCCTTACAGAAAACTCTAACCCTGGAACAGGTTCCTTTACCTGCATGCTCACCACCAGCATTGATGTCACCGATGCCATACCTTAATGATGAAGTCCAAACTGGCCTTCACCCACACGTCAGGGTAGGATCCTCTATCTAAACATAACCACATCCACGGCATAAACTAAAACAATTCCCTATCCCTAACCCTAGCACATACCTGTGGCCTGACCATCCATAATCTCCATGGATGTGACCCTTGCCTCATTGTCAGCCTGCGACTGAATTGGACAGTTGCCCTAACCTTGCAGAAGGACCCTCAGTCTAAACGTACCAATACCCTGCCCCTACGGCTTTCCAAAATCCTAACCCTAACCCTAGCCCTGGCTCTTGGTCCTGACACCTCACCTTGACCATTGACGTCAACCATGCCTCACCATAAACCTGATCCACCATCTTGCACTCCCTTTCTCATCAGAACTAGAAGCCAACTCTATCCATAAAGCCAATGTCTCTGCATACCAGAGAGAACAAAAAATTTTAACTCTAAAACTGGTGCCTGGACCTATACACAAAGCGTCATTATCACAAACACCCAGGGATCTCCTCAACACGGAAACGCAAATTCACACTCGCACTCACATCAGAGGTAGACCCTAACCCTAATAATTAACTTATCCTTTCTGCACAACAGCCCTAACCTCTATATTCAAAGCCTAGCCATGACTCTTGGACCTGCCCCTTCACCATAACCATTGGCATCACCTGCGCTTCATCATAATCCTAATCTTCAATCCCGAACGTGCCCTCCCATCGGAGAGAAACTCGAAATTTTTCCATAAACCTATCCTTCTTCTAACACCTTACAGAACACAATAAACTTACTCTAGCCCTCGGCATTTTACCTGATCCAAAACCAACAGCCTCAATGTCTGTCTTGCCGCACCATAAGCCTGAAGCTCAAGGTGGCCCTCGCCCTCACTTCAGGGTCAGATGCAAACTCTAAATGTTACTCCACATTCCTGTAAATCTTCCTGAACACCTAACCCTAACCCTAGCGCGAAGCCTTGGACTAGATTCTTCACCTACAACATTGATGTCAACTAAGACACATCTTAACTCGGAGCCTGAATTTCACATTCTCAATCACAACAGAAGAGAACCCTTATTCTCTCGGTAACCGTCTCTTCCGCAGAGATTTTCTCTTACAGATAGCCCTAACCCTCTCCCAGGACCCTTTCACTGAACCGCTACCATCAGCATCGACGTCTGTCATTCGTTCCCACAACCCTGAAGCTCGTTCTGGCCACTGCCCTCTTGTCAGAGTCGGATCAGAACGCTAAATGTCACTCAATTTTCCGCAGACTCCTTACCTTACAACTAATGCCAACCCTATCCCTGGTGCCAGGATCTGACACTTCACCTTCATCATTGATGTCACACTCACTTCACCTTAAACCTTAAACTTATTCTTGCACAAAACCTCACATCAGAGGTGGATCCGAATTCTAACTGCAACCCTATCTCACCCGTACTCCTTATCGAACACATAACCCTAACCCTAGATCTGACCCTTGAACCAGAATCTTCACCTTCACCGTTGCTATCAACTATGACTCCCTTAATCCTCTGACTCGATCTCACACTCACACTCAATTCAGAATTTTTCGCAAATTCTGTCCATAACCATATTTTCTGCATAGACCTTTCCTTACAGAAAACCCTAACCCTAGCCCCGGATCCTTAACCTGAATGCTCACCATCAGCATTGGTGTCACCGATGCCACATCTTGATGATGAAGTCCAAGCTGGCCTTCACGCACACGTCAGAGTAGGATGCTTAATCTAAACATAACCACATCCACCGCATAAACTTTAGACAATTGCCTAACCCTAACCCTAGCACATTCCTGTGACCTGAGCCTCCAAAATCATCATGGACGTCACCCTTGCCTCACTGCGACTCAATTGGACAGTTGCCCTAAACTTGGAGAAGGACCCTCAGTCTAAACGTACCAATTGCCTGCCTCTACAGCTTTCCAGAAACCTAACCCTAAAACTACACCTGGCTCGGGGTCCTGACACCTCACCTTGACCATTGACGTCATCCGTGCCTCACCATAAACCTGATCCACCATCTTGCGCACCCTGTCACATCACACTCAGAAGCTAACTCTATCCGTAAAGAGAATGTTTCTGTATACCAGAGAGAACACAGAATTTTAACCCTGAAACTGATGCCTGGACCTGTAGACAGAGTGTCAGCATCGGAGACACCCAGGGATCTCCCAACACGGAAACACAATTTCACAGTCACAGTCACATCAGAGCTAGACCTTAAGTCTTATAATTAACTTATTCTTTCTGTACTAGAGCCCGAACCAGTAATTCTAACCCTAGCCATGACTCTTGGACATGCCCCTTAATCGTAACCATTGGCATCACTCACGCTTCATCGTAATCCTTTACCTCAATCCCGCACTTGCCCTCCCATCAGAGAGAAACCTGAAGCCTTTCCGTAACCCTATCCTTCCTGTACACCTTACAGAACAAAACTAAACTTACTCTAGCCCTTGGAACTATACCTGAACCGACACCATCAACTTCAACGTCTGTCATGCCGCACCATAAGCCTGAATCTCAAGGTCGCCATCACCCTCACGTCAGGGACAGATGCGAACTCTAAATGTAACTGCATAATCCTGTCAATCTTACTGAACACCTAACCCTAACCCTAGTGCCAAGTCCTGGACTAGATTTTTCACCCGCAGCAATGATGTCAACTACGACACATCTTAATTCGGAGCTTGAATCTCACACTCGCACTGACATCAGAAGAGAACCCTAATTCTTTCGGAAACCGTCTTTTCCGCACTGATTTTCTCTTACAGATAACCCTAAGCGTATCCCAGGCCCCTTTCACTGAACCGCCACCATCAGCATCGACGTCTGTCATTCCTCCCCATAATCCTGAAGCTCGTTCTGGACGCTGCCCTCATGTCAGAGTCGGATCAGTACTCTAACTGTCACTCAATCTGCAGCATACTCCTTACCTTACAACTAATGCTGACCCTATCCCTGGTACCGGGATCTGACACTTCACCTTCATCATTGTTGTGACCCTCACTTCACCTTAAACTTAAACTTATTCTTGCACTCACCCTCACATCAGAGGCGGATCCGAATTCTAACTGCAACCCTACTTCACCCGTACTCCTTATTAAACCCATAACCCTACCCTAGATCTGAACCTTGAATCAGATTATTCACCTTCATCGTTGCTACCCACTATGACTCCCTTAATGGTGTGACTCGATCTCACACTCGCCCTCAATTTAGAATTGCACCCTAATTCTGTCCATAACCATATTATCTGCATAAACCTGCATAGACTTTTCCTTACAGAAAACTCTAACCCTGGAACAGGTTCCTTTACCTGCATGCTCACCACCAACATTGATGTCACCGATGCCATACCTTAATGATGAAGTCCAAACTGGCCTTCACCCACACGTCAGAGTAGGATCCTCTATCTAAGCATAACCACATCCACGGCATAAACTAAAACAATTCCCTATCCCTAACCCTAGCACATACCTGTGGCCTGACCATCCATAATCTCCATGGATGTGACCCTTGCCTCATTGTAAGCCTGCGACTGAATTGGACAGTTGCCCTAACCTTGCAGAAGGACCCTCAGTCTAAACGTACCAATACCCTGCCCCTACGGCTTTCCAAAATCCTAACCCTAACACTAGCCCTGGCTCCTGGTCCTGACACCTCACCTTGACCATTGACGTCAACCATGCCTCACCATAAACCAGATCCACCATCTTGCACTCCCTTTCTCATCAGAACTAGAAGCCAACTCTATCCATAAAGCCTATGTCTCTGCATACCAGAGAGAACAAATATTTTAACTCTAAAACTGGTGCCTGGACCTATACACAAAGCGTCATTATCACAAACCCCCAGGGATCTCCTCAACACGGAAACGCAAATTCACACTCGCACTCACATCAGAGGTAGACCCTAACCCTAATAATTAACTTATCCTTTCTGCACAACAGCCCTAACCTCTATATTCAAAGCCTAGCCATGACTCTTGGACCTGCCCCTTCACCATAACCATTGGCATCACCTGCGCTTCATCGTAATCCTAATCTTCAATCCCGAACGTGCCCTCCCATCGGAGAGAAACTCGAAATTTTTCCATAAACCTATCCTTCTTCTACACCTTACAGAACACAATAAACTTACTCTAGCCCTCGGCATTTTACCTGATCCAAAACCAACAGCCTCAATGTCTGTCTTGCCGCACCATAAGCCTGAAGCTCAAGGTGGCCCTCGCCCTCACTTCAGGGTCAGATGCAAACTCTAAATGTTACTCCACATTCCTGTAAATCTTCCTGAACACCTAACCCTAACCCTAGCGCGAAGCCTTGGACTAGATTCTTCACCTACAACATTGATGTCAACTAAGACACATCTTAACTCGGAGCCTGAATTTCACATTCTCAATCACAACAGAAGAGAACCCTTATTCTCTCGGTAACCGTCTCTTCCGCAGAGATTTTCTCTTACAGATAGCCCTAACCCTCTCCCAGGACCCTTTCACTGTACCGCTACCATCAGCATCGACGTCTGTCATTCGTTCCCACAACCCTGAAGCTCGTTCTGGCCACTGCCCTCTTGTCAGAGTCGGATCAGAACGCTAAATGTCACTCAATTTTCCGCAGACTCCTTACCTTACAACTAATGCCAACCCTATCCCTGGTGCCAGGATCTGACACTTCACCTTCATCATTGATGTCACACTCACTTCACCTTAAACCTTAAACTTATTCTTGCACAAAACCTCACATCAGACGTGGATCCGAATTCTAACTGCAACCCTATCTCACCCGTACTCCTTATCGAACACATAACCCTAACCCTAGATCTGACCCTTGAACCAGAATCTTCACCTTCACCGTTGCTATCAACTATGACTCCCTTAATCCTCTGACTCGATCTCACACTCACACTCAATTCAGAATTTTTCGCAAATTCTGTCCATAACCATATTTTCTGCATAGACCTTTCCTTACAGAAAACCCTAACCCTAGCCCCGGATCCTTAACGTGAATGCTCACCGTCAGCATTGGTGTCACCGATGCCACATCTTGATGATGAAGTCCAAGCTGGCCTTCACCCACACGTCAGAGTAGGATGCTTAATCTAAACATAACCACATCCACCGCATAAACTTTAGACAATTGCCTAACCCTAACCCTAGCACATTCCTTTGACCTGAGCCTCCAAAATCATCATGGACGTCACCCTTGCCTCACTGCGACTCAATTGGACAGTTGCCCTAAACTTGGAGAAGGACCCTCAGTCTAAACGTACCAATTGCCTGCCCCTACAGCTTTCCAGAAACCTAACCCTAACACTACCCCTGGCTCGGGGTCCTGACACCTCACCTTGACCATTGACGTCATCCGTGCCTCACCATAAACCTGATCCACCATCTTGCGCACCCTGTCACATCAGACTCAGAAGCTAACTCTATCCGTAAAGAGAATGTTTCTGTATACCAGAGAGAACACAGAATTTTAACCCTGAAACTGATGCCTGGACCTGTAGACAGAGTGTCAGCATCGGAGACACCCAGGGATCTCCCAACACGGCAACACAATTTCACAGTCACAGTCACATCAGAGCTAAACCTTAAGTCTTATAATTAACTTATTCTTTCTGTACTAGAGCCCGAACCAGTAATTCTAACCCTAGCCATGACTCTTGGACATGCCCCTTAATCGTAACCATTGGCATCACTCACGCTTCATCGTAATCCTTTACCTCAATCCCGCACTTGCCCTCCCATCAGAGAGAAACCTGAAGCCTTTCCATAACCCTATCCTTCCTGTACACCTTACAGAACAAAACTAAACTTACTCTAGCCCTTGGAACTATACCTGAACCGACACCATCAGCTTCAACGTCTGTCTTGCCGCACCATAAGCCTGAATCTCAAGGTCGCCGTCACCCTCACGTCAGGGACAGATGCGAACTCTAAATGTAACTGCGTAATCCTGTCAATCTTACTGAACACCTAACCCTAACCCTAGTGCCAAGCCCTGGACTAGATTTTTCACCCGCAGCAATGATGTCAACTACGACACATCTTAATTCGGAGCTTGAATCTCACACTCGCACTGACATCAGAAGAGAACCCTAATTCTTTCGGAAACCGTCTTTTCCGCACTGATTTTCTCTTACAGATAACCCTAAGCGTATCCCAGGCCCCTTTCACTGAAACGCCACCATCAGCATCGACGTCTGTCATTCCTCCCCATAATCCTGAAGCTCGTTCTGGACGCTGCCCTCATGTCAGAGTCGGATCAGTACTCTAACTGTCACTCAATCTGCAGCATACTCCTTACCTTACAACTAATGCTGACCCTATCCCTGGTACCGGGATCTGACACTTCACCTTCATCATTGTTGTGTCCCTCACTTCACCTTAAACTTAAACTTATTCTTGCACTCACCCTCACATCAGAGGCGGATCCGAATTCTAACTGCAACCCTACTTCACCCGTACTCCTTATCAAACCCATGACCCTACCCTAGATCTGAACCTTGAATCAGATTATTCACCTTCATCGGTGCTACCCACTATGACACCCTTAATGGTGTGACTCGATCTCACACTCGCCCTCAATTTAGAATTGCACCCTAATTCTGTCCATAACCATATTATCTGCATAAACCTGCATAGACCTTTCCTTACAGAAAACTCTAACCCTGGAACAGGTTCCTTTACCTGCATGCTCACCACCAGCATTGATGTCACTGATGCCATACCTTAATGATGAAGTCCAAACTGGCCTTCACCCACACGTCAGAGTAGGATCCTCTATCTAAGCATAACCACATCCACGGCATAAACTAAAACAATTCCCTATCCCTAACCCTAGCACATACCTGTGGCCTGACCATCCATAATCTCCATGGATGTGACCCTTGCCTCATTGTAAGCCTGCGACTGAATTGGACAGTTGCCCTAACCTTGCAGAAGGACCCTCAGTCTAAACGTACCAATACCCTGCCCCTACGGCTTTCCAAATTCCTAACCCTAACCCTAGCCCTGGCTCGTCGTCCTGACACCTCACCTTGACCATTGACGTCAACCATGCCTCACCATAAACCTGATCCACCATCTTGCACTCCCTTTCTCATCAGAACTAGAAGCCAACTCTATCCATAAAGCCAATGTCTCTGCATACCAGAGAGAACAAAAAATTTTAACTCTAAAACTGGTGCCTGGACCTATACACAAAGCATCATTATCACAAACCCCCAGGGATCTCCTCAACACGGAAACGCAAATTCACACTCGCACTCACATCAGAGGTAGACCCTAACCCTAATAATTAACTTATCCTTTCTGCACAACAGCCCTAACCTCTATATTCAAAGCCTAGCCATGACTCTTGGACCTGCCCCTTCACCATAACCATTGGCATCACCTGCGCTTCATCGTAATCCTAATCTTCAATCCCGAACGTGCCCTCCCATCGGAGAGAAACTCGAAATTTTTCCATAAACCTATCCTTCTTCTACACCTTACAGAACACAATAAACTTACGCTAGCCCTCGGCATTTTACCTGATCCAAAACCAACAGCCTCAATGTCTGTCTTGCCGCACCATAAGCCTGAAGCTCAAGGTGGCCCTCGCCCTCACTTCAGGGTCAGATGCAAACTCTAAATGTTACTCCACATTCCTGTAAATCTTCCTGAACACCTAACCCTAACCCTAGCGCGAAGCCTTGGACTAGATTCTTCACCTACAACATTGATGTCAACTAAGACACATCTTAACTCGGAGCCTGAATTTCACATTCTCAATCACAACAGAAGAGAACCCTTATTCTCTCGGTAACCGTCTCTTCCGCAGAGATTTTCTCTTACAGATAGCCGTAACCCTCTCCCAGGACCCTTTCACTGAACCGCTACCATCAGCATCGGCGTCTGTCATTCGTTCCCACAACCCTGAAGCTCGTTCTGGCCACTGCCCTCTTGTCAGAGTCGGATCAGAACGCTAAATGTCACTCAATTTTCCGCAGACTCCTTACCTTACAACTAATGCCAACCCTATCCCTGGTGCCAGGATCTGACACTTCACCTTCATCATTGATGTCACACTCACTTCACCTTAAACCTTAAACTTATTCTTGCACAAAACCTCACATCAGAGGTGGATCCGAATTCTAACTGCAACCCTATCTCACCCGTACTCCTTATCGAACACATAACCCTAACCCTAGATCTGACCCTTGAACCAGAATCTTCACCTTCACCGTTGCTATCAACTATGACTCCCTTAATCCTCTGACTCGATCTCACACTCACACTCAATTCAGAATTTTTCGCAAATTCTGTCCATAACCTTATTTTCTGCATAGACCTTTCCTTACAGAAAACCCTAACCCTAGCCCCGGATCCTTAACCTGAATGCTCACCGTCAGCATTGGTGTCACCGATGCCACATCTTGATGATGAAGTCCAAGCTGGCCTTCACCCACACGTCAGAGTAGGATGCTTAATCTAAACATAACCACATCCACCGCATAAACTTTAGACAATTGCCTAACCCTAACCCTAGCACATTCCTGTGACCTGAGCCTCCAAAATCATCATGGACGTCACCCTTGCCTCACTGCGACTCAATGGGACAGTTGCCCTAAACTTGGAGAAGGACCCTCAGTCTAAACGTAACAATTGCGTGACACTACAGCTTTCCAGAAACCTAACCCTAACACTACCCCTGGCTCGGGGTCCTGACACCTCACCTTGACCATTGACGTCATCCGTGCCTCACCATAAACCTGCTCCACCATCTTGCGCACCCTGTCACATCAGACTCAGAAGCTAACTCTATCCGTAAAGAGAATGTTTCTGTATACCAGAGAGAACACAGAATTTTAACCCTGAAACTGATGCCTGGACCTGTATACAGAGTTTCTGCATCGGAGACACCCAGGGATCTCCCAACACGGAAACACAATTTCACAGTCACAGTCACATCAGAGCTAGACCTTAAGTCTTATAATTAACTTATTATTTCTGTACTAGAGCCCGAACCAGTAATTCTAACCCTAGCCATGACTCTTGGACATGCCCCTTAATCGTAACCATTGGAATCACTCACGCTTCATCGTAATCCTTTACCTCAATCCCGCACTTGCCCTCCCATCAGAGAGAAACCTGAAGCCTTTCCGTAACCCTATCCTTCCTGTACACCTTACAGAACAAAACTAAACTTACTCTAGCCCTTGGAACTATACCTGAACCGACACCATCAACTTCAACGTCTGTCATGCCGCACCATAAGCCTGAATCTCAAGGTCGCCGTCACCCTCACGTCAGGGTCAGATGCGAACTCTAAATGTAACTGCATAATCCTGTCAATCTTACTGAACACCTAACCGTAACCCTAGTGCCAAGCCCTGGACTAGATTTTTCACCCGCAGCAATGATGTCAACTACGACACATCTTAATTCGGAGCTTGAATCTCACACTCGCACTGACATCAGAAGAGAACCCTAATTCTTTCGGAAACCGTCTTTTCCGCACTGATTTTCTCTTACAGATAACCCTAAGCGTATCCCAGGCCCCTTTCACTGAACCGCCACCATCAGCATCGACGTCTGTCATTCCTCCCCATAATCCTGAAGCTCGTTCTGGACGCTGCCCTCATGTCAGAGTCGGATCAGTACTCTAACTGTCACTCAATCTGCAGCATACTCCTTACCTTACAACTAATGCTGACCCTATCCCTGGTACCGGGATCTGACACTTCACCTTCATCATTGTTGTGACCCTCACTTCACCTGAAACTTAAACTTATTCTTGCACTCACCCTTACATCAGAGGCGGATCCGAATTCTAACTGCAACCCTACTTAACCCGTACTCCTTATCAAACCCATAACCCTACCCTAGATCTGAACCTTGAATCAGATTATTCACCTTCATCGTTGCTACCCACTATGACACCCTTAATGGTGTGACTCGATCTCACACTCGCCCTCAATTTAGAATTGCACCCTAATTCTGTCCATAACCATATTATCTGCATAAACCTGCATAGACCTTTCCTTACAGAAAACTCTAACCCTGGAACAGGTTCCTTTACCTGCATGCTCACCACCAGCATTGATGTCACCGATGCCATACCTTAATGATGAAGTCCAAACTGGCCTTCACCCACACGTCAGAGTAGGATCCTCTATCTAAGCATAACCACATCCACGGCATAAACTAAAACAATTCCCTATCCCTAACCCTAGCACATACCTGTGGCCTGACCATCCATAATCTCCATGGATGTGACCCTTGCCTCATTGTAAGCCTGCGACTGAATTGGACAGTTGCCCTAACCTTGCAGAAGGACCCTCAGTCTAAACGTACCAATACCCTGCCCCTACGGCTTTCCAAAATCCTAACCCTAACCCTAGCCCTGGCTCCTGGTCCTGACACCTCACCTTGACCATTGACGTCAACCATGCCTCACCATAAACCAGATCCACCATCTTGCACTCCCTTTCTCATCAGAACTAGAAGCCAAATCTATCCATAAAGCCTATGTCTCTGCATACCAGAGAGAACAAAAAATTTTAACTCTAAAACTGGTGCCTGGACCTATACACAAAGCGTCATTATCACAAACACCCAGGGATCTCCTCAACACGGAAACGCAAATTCACACTCGCACTCACATCAGAGGTAGACCCTAACCCTAATAATTAACTTATCCTTTCTGCACAACAGCCCTAACCTCTATATTCAAAGCCTAGCCATGACTCTTGGACCTGCCCCTTCACCATAACCATTGGCATCACCTGCGCTTCATCGTAATCCTAATCTTCAATCCCGAACGTGCCCTCCCATCGGAGAGAAACTCGAAATTTTTCCATAAACCTATCCTTCTTCTACACCTTACAGAACACAATAAACTTACTCTAGCCCTCGGCATTTTACCTGATCCAAAACCAACAGCCTCAATGTCTGTCTTGCCGCACCATAAGCCTGAAGCTCAAGGTGGCCCTCGCCCTCACTTCAGGGTCAGATGCAAACTCTAAATGTTACTCCACATTCCTGTAAATCTTCCTGAACACCTAACCCTAACCCTAGCGCGAAGCCTTGGACTAGATTCTTCACCTACAACATTGATGTCAACTAAGACACATCTTAACTCGGAGCCTGAATTTCACATTCTCAATCACAACAGAAGAGAACCCTTATTCTCTCGGTAACTGTCTCTTCCGCAGAGATTTTCTCCTACAGATAGCCCTAACCCTCTCCCAGGACCCTTTCACTGAACCGCTACCATCAGCATCGACGTCTGTCATTCGTTCCCACAACCCTGAAGCTCGTTCTGGCCACTGCCCTCTTGTCAGAGTCGGATCAGAACGCTAAATGTCACTCAATTTTCCGCAGACTCCTTACCTTACAACTAATGCCAACCCTATCCCTGGTGCCAGGATCTGACACTTCACCTTCATCATTGATGTCACACTCACTTCACCTTAAACCTTAAACTTATTCTTGCACAAAACCTCACATCAGAGGTGGATCCGAATTCTAACTGCAACCCTATCTCACCCGTACTCCTTATCGAACACATAACCCTAACCCTAGATCTGACCCTTGAAACAGAATCTTCACCTTCACCGTTGCTATCAACTATGACTCCATTAATCCTCTGACTCGATCTCACACTCACACTCAATTGAGAATTTTTCGCAAATTCTGTCCATAACCTTATTTTCTGCATAGGACTTTCCTTACAGAAAACCCTAACCCTAGCCCCGGATCCTTAACCTGAATGCTCACCATCAGCATTGGTGTCACCGATGCCACATCTTGATGATGAAGTCCTAGCTGGCCTTCACCCACACGTCAGAGTAGGATGCTTAATCTAAACATAACCACATCCACCGCATAAACTTTAGACAATTGCCTAACCCTAACCCTAGCACATTCCTGTGACCTGAGCCTCCAAAATCATCATGGACGTCACCCTTGCCTCACTGCGACTCAATTGGACAGTTGCCCTAAACTTGGAGAAGGACCCTCAGTCTAAACGTACCAATTGCCTGCCCCTACAGCTTTCCAGAAACGTAACCCTAACACTACACCTGGTTCGGGGTCCTGACACCTCACCTTGACCATTGACGTTATCCGTGCCTCACCATAAACCTGATCCACCATCTTGCGCACCCTGTCACATCACACTCAGAAGCTAACTCTATCCGTAAAGAGAATGTTTCTGTATACCAGAGAGAACACAGAATTTTAACCCTGAAACTGATGCCTGGACCTGTAGACAGATTGTCAGCATCGGAGACACCCAGGGATCTCCCAACACGGAAACACAATTTCACAGTCACAGTCACATCAGAGCTAGACCTTAAGTCTTATAATTAACTTATTCTTTCTGTACTAGAGCCCGAACCAGTAATTCTAACCCTAGCCATGACTCTTGGACATGTCCCTTAATCGTAACCATTGGCATCACTCACGCTTCATCGTAATCCTTTACCTCAATCCCGCACTTGCCCTCCCATCAGAGAGAAACCTGAAGCCTTTCCGTAATCCTATCCTTCCTGTACACCTTACAGAACAAAACTAAACTTACTCTAGCCCTTGGAACTATACCTGAACCGACACCATCAACTTCAACGTCTGTCATGCCGCACCATAAGCCTGAATCTCAAGGTCGCCGTCACCCTCACGTCAGGGACAGATGCGAACTCTAAATGTAACTGCATAATCCTGTCAATCGTACTGAACACCTAACCCTAACCCTAGTGCCAAGCCCTGGACTAGATTTTTCACCCGCAGCAATGATGTCAACTACGACACATCTTAATTCGGAGCTTGAATCTCACACTCGCACTGACATCAGAAGAGAACCCTAATTCTTTCGGAAACCGTCTTTTCCGCACTGATTTTCTCTTACAGATAACCCTAAGCGTATCCCAGGCCCCTTTCACTGAACCGCCACCATCAGCATCGACGTCTGTCATTCCTCCCCATAATCCTGAAGCTCGTTCTGGACGCTGCCCTCATGTCAGAGGCGGATCAGTACTCTAACTGTCACTCAATCTGCAGCATACTCCTTACCTTACAACTAATGCTGACCCTATCCCTGGTACCGGGATCTGACACTTCACCTTCATCATTGTTGTGACCCTCACTTCACCTTAAACTTAAACTTATCCTTGCACTCACCGTCACATCAGAGGCGGATCCGAATTCTAACTGCAACCCTACTTCACCCGTACTCCTTATCAAACCCATAACCCCACCCTAGATCTGAACCTTGAATCAGATTATTCACCTTCATCGTTGCTACCCACTATGACACCCTTAATGGTGTGACTCGATCTCACACTCGCCCTCAATTTAGAATTGCACCCTAATTCTGTCCATAACCATATTATCTGCATAAACCTGCATAGACCTTTCCTTACAGAAAACTCTAACCCTGGAACAGGTTCCTTTACCTGCATGCTCACCACCAGCATTTATGTCTCCGATGCCATACCTTAATGATGATGTCCAAACTGGCCTTTACCCACACGTCAGAGTAGGATCCTCTATCTAAACATAACCACATCCACGGCATAAACTAAAACAATTCCCTATCCCTAACCCTAGCACATACCTGTGGCCTGACCATCCATAATCTCCATGGATGTGACCCTTGCTTCATTGTAAGCCTGCGACTGAATTGGACAGTTGCCCTAACCTTGCAGAACGACCCTCAGTCTAAACGTACCAATACCCTGCCCCTACGGCTTTCCAAAATCCTAACCCTAACCCTAGCCCTGGCTCGTGGTCCTGACACCTCACCTTGACCATTTTGACGTCAACCATGCCTCACCATAAACCTGATCCACCATCTTGCACTCCCTTTCTCATCAGAACTAGAAGCCAACTCTATCCATAAAGCCAATGTCTCTGCATACCGGAGAGAACAAAAAATTTTAACTCTAAAACTGGTGCCTGGACCTATACACAAAGCGTCATTATCACAAACACCCAGGGATCTCCTCAACACGGAAACGCAAATTCACACTCGCACTCACATCAGAGGTAGACCCTAACCCTAATAATTAACTTATCCTTTCTGCACAACAGCCCTAACCTCTATATTCAAAGCCTAGCCATGACTCTTGGACCTGCCCCTTCACCATAACCATTGGCATCACCTGCGCTTCATCGTAATCCGAATCTTCAATCCCGAACGTGCCCTCCCATCGAAGAGAACCTCGAAATTTTTCCATAAACCTCTCCTTCTTCTACACCTTACAGAACACAATAAACTTACTCTAGCCCTCGGTATTTTACCTGATCCAAAACCAACAGCCTCAATGTCTGTCTTGCCGCACCATAAGCCTGAAGCTCAAGGTGGCCCTCGCCCTCACTTCAGGGTCAGATGCAAACTCTAAATGTTACTCCACATTCCTGTAAATCTTCCTGAACACCTAACCCTGACCCTAGCGCGAAGCCTTGGACTAGATTCTTCACCTACAACATTGATGTCAACTAAGACACATCTTAACTCGGAGCCTGAATTTCACATTCTCAATCACAACAGAAGAGAACCCTTATTCTCTCGGTAACCGTCTCTTCCGCAGAGATTTTCTCTTACAGATAGCCCTAACCCTCTCCCAGGACCCTTTCACTGAACCGCTACCATCAGCATCGACGTCTGTCATTCGTTCCCACAACTCTGAAGCTCGTTCTGGCCACTGCCCTCTTGTAAGAGTCGGATCAGAACGCTAAATGTCACTCAATTTTCCGCAGACTCCTTACCTTACAACTAATGCCAACCCTATCCCTGGTGCCAGGATCTGACACTTCACCTTCATCATTGATGTCACACTCACTTCACCTTAAACCTTAAACTTATTCTTGCACAAAACCTCACATCAGAGGTGGATCCGAATTCTAACTGCAACCCTATCTCACCCGTACTCCTTATCGAACACATAACCCTAACCCTAGATCTGACCCTTGAACCAGAATCTTCACCTTCACCGTTGCTATCAACTATGACTCCCTTAATCCTCTGACTCGATCTCACACTCACACTCAATTCAGAATTTTTCGCAAATTCTGTCCATAACCTTATTTTCTGCATAGACCTTTCCTTACAGAAAACCCTAACCCTAGCCCCGGATCCTTAACCTGAATGCTCACCGTCAGCATTGGTGTCACCGATGCCACATCTTGATGATGAAGTCCAAGCTGGCCTTCACCCACACGTCAGAGTAGGATGCTTAATCTAAACATAACCACATCCACCGCATAAACTTTAGACAATTGCCTAACCCTAACCCTAGCACATTCCTGTGACCTGAGCCTCCAAAATCATCATGGACGTCACCCTTGCCTCACTGCGACTCAATGGGACAGTTGCCCTAAACTTGGAGAAGGACCCTCAGTCTAAACGTAACAATTGCGTGACACTACAGCTTTCCAGAAACCTAACCCTAACACTACCCCTGGCTCGGGGTCCTGACACCTCACCTTGACCATTGACGTCATCCGTGCCTCACCATAAACCTGCTCCACCATCTTGCGCACCCTGTCACATCAGACTCAGAAGCTAACTCTATCCGTAAAGAGAATGTTTCTGTATACCAGAGAGAACACAGAATTTTAACCCTGAAACTGATGCCTGGACCTGTATACAGAGTTTCTGCATCGGAGACACCCAGGGATCTCCCAACACGGAAACACAATTTCACAGTCACAGTCACATCAGAGCTAGACCTTAAGTCTTATAATTAACTTATTATTTCTGTACTAGAGCCCGAACCAGTAATTCTAACCCTAGCCATGACTCTTGGACATGCCCCTTAATCGTAACCATTGGAATCACTCACGCTTCATCGTAATCCTTTACCTCAATCCCGCACTTGCCCTCCCATCAGAGAGAAACCTGAAGCCTTTCCGTAACCCTATCCTTCCTGTACACCTTACAGAACAAAACTAAACTTACTCTAGCCCTTGGAACTATACCTGAACCGACACCATCAACTTCAACGTCTGTCATGCCGCACCATAAGCCTGAATCTCAAGGTCGCCGTCACCCTCACGTCAGGGTCAGATGCGAACTCTAAATGTAACTGCATAATCCTGTCAATCTTACTGAACACCTAACCGTAACCCTAGTGCCAAGCCCTGGACTAGATTTTTCACCCGCAGCAATGATGTCAACTACGACACATCTTAATTCGGAGCTTGAATCTCACACTCGCACTGACATCAGAAGAGAACCCTAATTCTTTCGGAAACCGTCTTTTCCGCACTGATTTTCTCTTACAGATAACCCTAAGCGTATCCCAGGCCCCTTTCACTGAACCGCCACCATCAGCATCGACGTCTGTCATTCCTCCCCATAATCCTGAAGCTCGTTCTGGACGCTGCCCTCATGTCAGAGTCGGATCAGTACTCTAACTGTCACTCAATCTGCAGCATACTCCTTACCTTACAACTAATGCTGACCCTATCCCTGGTACCGGGATCTGACACTTCACCTTCATCATTGTTGTGACCCTCACTTCACCTGAAACTTAAACTTATTCTTGCACTCACCCTTACATCAGAGGCGGATCCGAATTCTAACTGCAACCCTACTTAACCCGTACTCCTTATCAAACCCATAACCCTACCCTAGATCTGAACCTTGAATCAGATTATTCACCTTCATCGTTGCTACCCACTATGACACCCTTAATGGTGTGACTCGATCTCACACTCGCCCTCAATTTAGAATTGCACCCTAATTCTGTCCATAACCATATTATCTGCATAAACCTGCATAGACCTTTCCTTACAGAAAACTCTAACCCTGGAACAGGTTCCTTTACCTGCATGCTCACCACCAGCATTGATGTCACCGATGCCATACCTTAATGATGAAGTCCAAACTGGCCTTCACCCACACGTCAGAGTAGGATCCTCTATCTAAGCATAACCACATCCACGGCATAAACTAAAACAATTCCCTATCCCTAACCCTAGCACATACCTGTGGCCTGACCATCCATAATCTCCATGGATGTGACCCTTGCCTCATTGTAAGCCTGCGACTGAATTGGACAGTTGCCCTAACCTTGCAGAAGGACCCTCAGTCTAAACGTACCAATACCCTGCCCCTACGGCTTTCCAAAATCCTAACCCTAACCCTAGCCCTGGCTCCTGGTCCTGACACCTCACCTTGACCATTGACGTCAACCATGCCTCACCATAAACCAGATCCACCATCTTGCACTCCCTTTCTCATCAGAACTAGAAGCCAAATCTATCCATAAAGCCTATGTCTCTGCATACCAGAGAGAACAAAAAATTTTAACTCTAAAACTGGTGCCTGGACCTATACACAAAGCGTCATTATCACAAACACCCAGGGATCTCCTCAACACGGAAACGCAAATTCACACTCGCACTCACATCAGAGGTAGACCCTAACCCTAATAATTAACTTATCCTTTCTGCACAACAGCCCTAACCTCTATATTCAAAGCCTAGCCATGACTCTTGGACCTGCCCCTTCACCATAACCATTGGCATCACCTGCGCTTCATCGTAATCCTAATCTTCAATCCCGAACGTGCCCTCCCATCGGAGAGAAACTCGAAATTTTTCCATAAACCTATCCTTCTTCTACACCTTACAGAACACAATAAACTTACTCTAGCCCTCGGCATTTTACCTGATCCAAAACCAACAGCCTCAATGTCTGTCTTGCCGCACCATAAGCCTGAAGCTCAAGGTGGCCCTCGCCCTCACTTCAGGGTCAGATGCAAACTCTAAATGTTACTCCACATTCCTGTAAATCTTCCTGAACACCTAACCCTAACCCTAGCGCGAAGCCTTGGACTAGATTCTTCACCTACAACATTGATGTCAACTAAGACACATCTTAACTCGGAGCCTGAATTTCACATTCTCAATCACAACAGAAGAGAACCCTTATTCTCTCGGTAACTGTCTCTTCCGCAGAGATTTTCTCCTACAGATAGCCCTAACCCTCTCCCAGGACCCTTTCACTGAACCGCTACCATCAGCATCGACGTCTGTCATTCGTTCCCACAACCCTGAAGCTCGTTCTGGCCACTGCCCTCTTGTCAGAGTCGGATCAGAACGCTAAATGTCACTCAATTTTCCGCAGACTCCTTACCTTACAACTAATGCCAACCCTATCCCTGGTGCCAGGATCTGACACTTCACCTTCATCATTGATGTCACACTCACTTCACCTTAAACCTTAAACTTATTCTTGCACAAAACCTCACATCAGAGGTGGATCCGAATTCTAACTGCAACCCTATCTCACCCGTACTCCTTATCGAACACATAACCCTAACCCTAGATCTGACCCTTGAAACAGAATCTTCACCTTCACCGTTGCTATCAACTATGACTCCATTAATCCTCTGACTCGATCTCACACTCACACTCAATTGAGAATTTTTCGCAAATTCTGTCCATAACCTTATTTTCTGCATAGGACTTTCCTTACAGAAAACCCTAACCCTAGCCCCGGATCCTTAACCTGAATGCTCACCATCAGCATTGGTGTCACCGATGCCACATCTTGATGATGAAGTCCTAGCTGGCCTTCACCCACACGTCAGAGTAGGATGCTTAATCTAAACATAACCACATCCACCGCATAAACTTTAGACAATTGCCTAACCCTAACCCTAGCACATTCCTGTGACCTGAGCCTCCAAAATCATCATGGACGTCACCCTTGCCTCACTGCGACTCAATTGGACAGTTGCCCTAAACTTGGAGAAGGACCCTCAGTCTAAACGTACCAATTGCCTGCCCCTACAGCTTTCCAGAAACGTAACCCTAACACTACACCTGGTTCGGGGTCCTGACACCTCACCTTGACCATTGACGTTATCCGTGCCTCACCATAAACCTGATCCACCATCTTGCGCACCCTGTCACATCACACTCAGAAGCTAACTCTATCCGTAAAGAGAATGTTTCTGTATACCAGAGAGAACACAGAATTTTAACCCTGAAACTGATGCCTGGACCTGTAGACAGATTGTCAGCATCGGAGACACCCAGGGATCTCCCAACACGGAAACACAATTTCACAGTCACAGTCACATCAGAGCTAGACCTTAAGTCTTATAATTAACTTATTCTTTCTGTACTAGAGCCCGAACCAGTAATTCTAACCCTAGCCATGACTCTTGGACATGTCCCTTAATCGTAACCATTGGCATCACTCACGCTTCATCGTAATCCTTTACCTCAATCCCGCACTTGCCCTCCCATCAGAGAGAAACCTGAAGCCTTTCCGTAATCCTATCCTTCCTGTACACCTTACAGAACAAAACTAAACTTACTCTAGCCCTTGGAACTATACCTGAACCGACACCATCAACTTCAACGTCTGTCATGCCGCACCATAAGCCTGAATCTCAAGGTCGCCGTCACCCTCACGTCAGGGACAGATGCGAACTCTAAATGTAACTGCATAATCCTGTCAATCTTACTGAACACCTAACCCTAACCCTAGTGCCAAGCCCTGGACTAGATTTTTCACCCGCAGCAATGATGTCAACTACGACACATCTTAATTCGGAGCTTGAATCTCACACTCGCACTGACATCAGAAGAGAACCCTAATTCTTTCGGAAACCGTCTTTTCCGCACTGATTTTCTCTTACAGATAACCCTAAGCGTATCCCAGGCCCCTTTCACTGAACCGCCACCATCAGCATCGACGTCTGTCATTCCTCCCCATAATCCTGAAGCTCGTTCTGGACGCTGCCCTCATGTCAGAGGCGGATCAGTACTCTAACTGTCACTCAATCTGCAGCATACTCCTTACCTTACAACTAATGCTGACCCTATCCCTGGTACCGGGATCTGACACTTCACCTTCATCATTGTTGTGACCCTCACTTCACCTTAAACTTAAACTTATCCTTGCACTCACCGTCACATCAGAGGCGGATCCGAATTCTAACTGCAACCCTACTTCACCCGTACTCCTTATCAAACCCATAACCCCACCCTAGATCTGAACCTTGAATCAGATTATTCACCTTCATCGTTGCTACCCACTATGACACCCTTAATGGTGTGACTCGATCTCACACTCGCCCTCAATTTAGAATTGCACCCTAATTCTGTCCATAACCATATTATCTGCATAAACCTGCATAGACCTTTCCTTACAGAAAACTCTAACCCTGGAACAGGTTCCTTTACCTGCATGCTCACCACCAGCATTTATGTCTCCGATGCCATACCTTAATGATGATGTCCAAACTGGCCTTTACCCACACGTCAGAGTAGGATCCTCTATCTAAACATAACCACATCCACGGCATAAACTAAAACAATTCCCTATCCCTAACCCTAGCACATACCTGTGGCCTGACCATCCATAATCTCCATGGATGTGACCCTTGCTTCATTGTAAGCCTGCGACTGAATTGGACAGTTGCCCTAACCTTGCAGAACGACCCTCAGTCTAAACGTACCAATACCCTGCCCCTACGGCTTTCCAAAATCCTAACCCTAACCCTAGCCCTGGCTCGTGGTCCTGACACCTCACCTTGACCATTTTGACGTCAACCATGCCTCACCATAAACCTGATCCACCATCTTGCACTCCCTTTCTCATCAGAACTAGAAGCCAACTCTATCCATAAAGCCAATGTCTCTGCATACCGGAGAGAACAAAAAATTTTAACTCTAAAACTGGTGCCTGGACCTATACACAAAGCGTCATTATCACAAACACCCAGGGATCTCCTCAACACGGAAACGCAAATTCACACTCGCACTCACATCAGAGGTAGACCCTAACCCTAATAATTAACTTATCCTTTCTGCACAACAGCCCTAACCTCTATATTCAAAGCCTAGCCATGACTCTTGGACCTGCCCCTTCACCATAACCATTGGCATCACCTGCGCTTCATCGTAATCCGAATCTTCAATCCCGAACGTGCCCTCCCATCGAAGAGAACCTCGAAATTTTTCCATAAACCTCTCCTTCTTCTACACCTTACAGAACACAATAAACTTACTCTAGCCCTCGGTATTTTACCTGATCCAAAACCAACAGCCTCAATGTCTGTCTTGCCGCACCATAAGCCTGAAGCTCAAGGTGGCCCTCGCCCTCACTTCAGGGTCAGATGCAAACTCTAAATGTTACTCCACATTCCTGTAAATCTTCCTGAACACCTAACCCTGACCCTAGCGCGAAGCCTTGGACTAGATTCTTCACCTACAACATTGATGTCAACTAAGACACATCTTAACTCGGAACCTGAATTTCACATTCTCAATCACAACAGAAGAGAACCCTTATTCTCTCGGTAACCGTCTCTTCCGCAGAGATTTTCTCTTACAGATAGCCCTAACCCTCTCCCAGGACCCTTTCACTGAACCGCTACCATCAGCATCGACGTCTGTCATTCGTTCCCACAACTCTGAAGCTCGTTCTGGCCACTGCCTTCTTGTAAGAGTCGGATCAGAACGCTAAATGTCACTCAATTTTCCGCAGACTCCTTACCTTACAACTAATGCCAACCCTATCCCTGGTGCCAGGATCTGACACTTCACCTTCATCATTGATGTCACACTCACTTCACCTTAAACCTTAAACTTATTCTTGCACAAAACCTCACATCAGAGGTGGATCCGAATTCTAACTGCAACCCTATCTCACCCGTACTCCTTATCGAACACATAACCCTAACCCTAGATCTGACCCTTGAACCAGAATCTTCACCTTCACCGTTGCTATCAACTATGACTCCCTTAATCCTCTGACTCGATCTCACACTCACACTCAATTCAGAATTTTTCGCAAATTCTGTCCATAACCTTATTTTCTGCATAGACCTTTCCTTACAGAAAACCCTAACCCTAGCCCCGGATCCTTAACCTGAATGCTCACCGTCAGCATTGG
Source organism: Manis javanica (assembly GCF_040802235.1). Lineage (NCBI taxonomy): Eukaryota > Metazoa > Chordata > Mammalia > Pholidota > Manidae > Manis > Manis javanica. The sequence continues at coordinate 34,088,631 of NC_133169.1, read as the reverse complement.
TGTCACCGATGCCACATCTTGATGATGAAGTCCAAGCTGGCCTTCACCCACACGTCAGAGTAGGATGCTTAATCTAAACATAACCACATCCACCGCATAAACTTTAGACAATTGCCTAACCCTAACCCTAGCACATTCCTGTGACCTGAGCCTCCAAAATCATCATGGACGTCACCCTTGCCTCACTGCGACTCAATGGGACAGTTGCCCTAAACTTGGAGAAGGACCCTCAGTCTAAACGTAACAATTGCGTGACACTACAGCTTTCCAGAAACCTAACCCTAACACTACCCCTGGCTCGGGGTCCTGACACCTCACCTTGACCATTGACGTCATCCGTGCCTCACCATAAACCTGCTCCACCATCTTGCGCACCCTGTCACATCAGACTCAGAAGCTAACTCTATCCGTAAAGAGAATGTTTCTGTATACCAGAGAGAACACAGAATTTTAACCCTGAAACTGATGCCTGGACCTGTATACAGAGTTTCTGCATCGGAGACACCCAGGGATCTCCCAACACGGAAACACAATTTCACAGTCACAGTCACATCAGAGCTAGACCTTAAGTCTTATAATTAACTTATTATTTCTGTACTAGAGCCCGAACCAGTAATTCTAACCCTAGCCATGACTCTTGGACATGCCCCTTAATCGTAACCATTGGAATCACTCACGCTTCATCGTAATCCTTTACCTCAATCCCGCACTTGCCCTCCCATCAGAGAGAAACCTGAAGCCTTTCCGTAACCCTATCCTTCCTGTACACCTTACAGAACAAAACTAAACTTACTCTAGCCCTTGGAACTATACCTGAACCGACACCATCAACTTCAACGTCTGTCATGCCGCACCATAAGCCTGAATCTCAAGGTCGCCGTCACCCTCACGTCAGGGTCAGATGCGAACTCTAAATGTAACTGCATAATCCTGTCAATCTTACTGAACACCTAACCGTAACCCTAGTGCCAAGCCCTGGACTAGATTTTTCACCCGCAGCAATGATGTCAACTACGACACATCTTAATTCGGAGCTTGAATCTCACACTCGCACTGACATCAGAAGAGAACCCTAATTCTTTCGGAAACCGTCTTTTCCGCACTGATTTTCTCTTACAGATAACCCTAAGCGTATCCCAGGCCCCTTTCACTGAACCGCCACCATCAGCATCGACGTCTGTCATTCCTCCCCATAATCCTGAAGCTCGTTCTGGACGCTGCCCTCATGTCAGAGGCGGATCAGTACTCTAACTGTCACTCAATCTGCAGCATACTCCTTACCTTACAACTAATGCTGACCCTATCCCTGGTACCGGGATCTGACACTTCACCTTCATCATTGTTGTGACCCTCACTTCACCTTAAACTTAAACTTATCCTTGCACTCACCGTCACATCAGAGGCGGATCCGAATTCTAACTGCAACCCTACTTCACCCGTACTCCTTATCAAACCCATAACCCCACCCTAGATCTGAACCTTGAATCAGATTATTCACCTTCATCGTTGCTACCCACTATGACACCCTTAATGGTGTGACTCGATCTCACACTCGCCCTCAATTTAGAATTGCACCCTAATTCTGTCCATAACCATATTATCTGCATAAACCTGCATAGACCTTTCCTTACAGAAAACTCTAACCCTGGAACAGGTTCCTTTACCTGCATGCTCACCACCAGCATTTATGTCTCCGATGCCATACCTTAATGATGATGTCCAAACTGGCCTTTACCCACACGTCAGAGTAGGATCCTCTATCTAAACATAACCACATCCACGGCATAAACTAAAACAATTCCCTATCCCTAACCCTAGCACATACCTGTGGCCTGACCATCCATAATCTCCATGGATGTGACCCTTGCTTCATTGTAAGCCTGCGACTGAATTGGACAGTTGCCCTAACCTTGCAGAACGACCCTCAGTCTAAACGTACCAATACCCTGCCCCTACGGCTTTCCAAAATCCTAACCCTAACCCTAGCCCTGGCTCGTGGTCCTGACACCTCACCTTGACCATTTTGACGTCAACCATGCCTCACCATAAACCTGATCCACCATCTTGCACTCCCTTTCTCATCAGAACTAGAAGCCAACTCTATCCATAAAGCCAATGTCTCTGCATACCGGAGAGAACAAAAAATTTTAACTCTAAAACTGGTGCCTGGACCTATACACAAAGCGTCATTATCACAAACACCCAGGGATCTCCTCAACACGGAAACGCAAATTCACACTCGCACTCACATCAGAGGTAGACCCTAACCCTAATAATTAACTTATCCTTTCTGCACAACAGCCCTAACCTCTATATTCAAAGCCTAGCCATGACTCTTGGACCTGCCCCTTCACCATAACCATTGGCATCACCTGCGCTTCATCGTAATCCGAATCTTCAATCCCGAACGTGCCCTCCCATCGAAGAGAACCTCGAAATTTTTCCATAAACCTCTCCTTCTTCTACACCTTACAGAACACAATAAACTTACTCTAGCCCTCGGTATTTTACCTGATCCAAAACCAACAGCCTCAATGTCTGTCTTGCCGCACCATAAGCCTGAAGCTCAAGGTGGCCCTCGCCCTCACTTCAGGGTCAGATGCAAACTCTAAATGTTACTCCACATTCCTGTAAATCTTCCTGAACACCTAACCCTGACCCTAGCGCGAAGCCTTGGACTAGATTCTTCACCTACAACATTGATGTCAACTAAGACACATCTTAACTCGGAACCTGAATTTCACATTCTCAATCACAACAGAAGAGAACCCTTATTCTCTCGGTAACCGTCTCTTCCGCAGAGATTTTCTCTTACAGATAGCCCTAACCCTCTCCCAGGACCCTTTCACTGAACGGCTACCATCAGCATCGATGTCTGTTATTCGTTCCCACAACCCTGAAGCTCGTTCTGGCCACTGCCCTCTTGTCAGAGTCGGATCAGAACGCTAAATGTCACTCAATTTTCCGCAGACTCCTTACCTTACAACTAATGCCAACCCTATCCCTGGTGCCAGGATCTGACACTTCACCTTCATCATTGATGTCACACTCACTTCACCTTAAACCTTAAACTTATTCTTGCACAAAACCTCACATCAGAGGTGGATCCGAATTCTAACTGCAACCCTATCTCACCCGTACTCCTTATCGAACACATAACCCTAACCCTAGATCTGACCCTTGAACCAGAATCTTCACCTTCACCGTTGCTATCAACTATGACTCCCTTAATCCTCTGACTCGATCTCACACTCACACTCAATTCAGAATTTTTCGCAAATTCTGTCCATAACCATATTTTCTGCATAGACCTTTCCTTACAGAAAACCCTAACCCTAGCCCCGGATCCTTAACCTGAATGCTCACCGTCAGCATCGGTGTCACCGATGCCACATCTTGATGATGAAGTCCAAGCTGGCCTTCACCCACACGTCAGAGTAGGATGCTTAATCTAAACATAACCACATCCACCGCATAAACTTTAGACAATTGCCTAACCCTAACCCTAGCACATTCCTGTGACCTGAGCCTCCAAAATCATCATGGACGTCACCCTTGCCTCACTGCGACTCAGTTGGACAGTTGCCCTAAACTTGGAGAAGGATCCTCAGTCTAAACGTACCAATTGCCTGCCCCTACAGCTTTCCAAAAACCTAACCCTAACACTACCCCTGGCTCGGGCTCCTGAGACCTCACCTTGACCATTGACGTCATCCATGCCTCACCATAAACCTGATCCACCATCTTGCGCACCCTGTCACATCAGACTCAGAAGCTAACTCTATCCGTAAAGAGAATGTTTCTGTATACCAGAGAGAACAAAGAATTTTAACCCTGAAACTGATGCCTGGACCTGTATACAGAGTGTCAGCATCGGAGACACCCAGGGATCTCCCAACACGGAAACAGAATTTCACAGTCACAGTCACATCAGAGCTAGACCTTAAGTCTTATAATTAAATTATTCTTTCTGTACTAGAGCCCGAACCAGTAATTCTAACCCAAGCCATGACTCTTGGACATGCCCCTTAATCGTAACCATCGGCATCACTCACGCTTCATCGTAATCCTTTACCACAATCCCGCACTTGCCCTCCCATCAGAGAGAAACCTGAAGCCTTTCCATAACCCTATCCTTCCTGTACACCTTACAGAACAAAACTAAACTTACTCTAGCCCTTGGGACTATACCTGAACCGACACCATCAGCTTCAACGTCTGTCATGCCGCACCATAAGCCTGAATCTCAAGGTCGCCGTCACCCTCACGTCAGGGACAGATGCGAACTCTAAATGTAACTGCATAATCCTGTCAATCTTACTGAACACCTAACCCTAACCCTAGTGACAAGCCCTGGACTAGATTTTTCACCCGCAGCAATGATGTCAACTACGACACATCTTAATTCGGAGCTTGAATCTCACACTCGCACTGACATCAGAAGAGAACCCTAATTCTTTCGGAAACCGTCTTTTCCGCACTGATTTTCTCTTACAGATAACCCTAGGCGTATCCCAGGCCCCTTTCACTGAACCGCCACCATCAGCATCGACGTCTGTCATTCCTCCCCATAATCCTGAAGCTCGTTCTGGACGCTGCCCTCATGTCAGAGTCGGATCAGTACTCTAACTGTCACACAATCTGCAGCATACACCTTACCTTACAACTAATGCTGACCCTATCCCTGGTACCGGGATCTGACACTTCACCTTCATCATTGTTGTGACCCTCACTTCACCTGAAACTTAAACTTATTCTTGCACTCACCCTCACATCAGATGCGGATCCGAATTCTAACTGCAACCCTACTTCACCCGTACTCCTTATCAAACCCATAACCCTACCCTAGATCTGAACCTTGAATCAGATTATTCACCTTCATCGTTGCTACCCACTATGACACCCTTAATGGTGTGACTCGATCTCACACTCGCCCTCAATTTAGAATTGCACCCTAATTCTGTCCATAACCATATTATCTGCATAAACCTGCATAGACCTTTCCTTACAGAAAACTCTAACCCTGAAACAGGATCCTTTACCTGCATGCTCACCACCAGCATTGATGTCACCGATGCCATACCTTAATGATGAAGTCCAAACTGGCCTTCACCCACACGTCAGAGTAGGATCCTCTATCTAAACATAACCACATCCACGGCATAAACTAAAACAATTCCCTATCCCTAACCCTAGCACATACCTGTGACCTGACCATCCATAATCTCCATGGATGTGACCCTTGCCTCATTGTAAGCCTGCGACTGAATTGGACAGTTGCCCTAACCTTGCAGAAGGACCCTCAGTCTAAACGTACCAATACCCTGCCCCTACGGCTTTCCAAAATCCTAACCCTAACCCTAGCCCTGGCTCGTGGTCCTGACAACTCACCTTGACCATTGACGTCAACCATGCCTCACCATAAACCTGATCCACCATCTTGCACTCCCTTTCTCATCAGAACTAGAAGCCAACTATATCCATAAAGCCAATGTCTCTGCATACCAGAGAGAACAAAAAATTTTAACTCTAAAACTGGTGCCTGGACCTATACACAAAGCGTCATTATCACAAACACCCAGGGATCTCCTCAAAACGGAAACGCAAATTCACACTCGCACTCACATCAGAGGTAGACCCTAACCCTAATAATTAACTTATCCTTTCTGCACAACAGCCCTAACCTCTATATTCAAAGCCTAGCCATGACTCATGGACCTGCCCCTTCACCATAACCATTGGCATCACCTGCGCTTCATCGTAATCCTAATCTTCAATCCCGAATGTGCCCTCCCATCGGAAAGAAACTCGAAATTTTTCCATAAACCTATCCTTCTTCTACACCTTACAGAACACAATAAACTTACTCTAGCCCTCGGCATTTTACCTGATCCAAAACCAACAGCCTCAATGTCTGTCTTGCCGCACCATAAGCCTGAAGCTCAAGGTGGCCCTCGCCCTCACTTCAGGGTCAGATGCAAACTCTAAATGTTACTCCACATTCCTGTAAATCTTACTGAACACCTAACCCTAACCCTAGCGCGAAGCCTTGGACTAGATTCTTCACCTACAACATTGATGTCAACTAAGACACATCTTAACTCGGAGCCTGAATTTCACATTCTCAATCACAACAGAAGAGAACCCTTATTCTCTCGGTAACCGTCTCTTCCACAGAGATTTTCTCCTACAGATAGCCCTAACCCTCTCCCAGGACCCTTTCACTGAACCGCTACCATCAGCATCGACGTCTGTCATTCGTTCCCACAACCCTGAAGCTCGTTCTGGCCACTGCCCTCTTGTCAGAGTCGGATCAGAACGCTAAATGTCACTCAATTTTCCGCAGACTCCTTACCTTACAACTAATGCCAACCCTATCCCTGGTGCCAGGATCTGACACTTCACCTTCATCATTGATGTCACACTCACTTCACCTTAAACCTTAAACTTATTCTTGCACAAAACCTCACATCAGAGGTGGATCCGAATTCTAACTGCAACCCTATCTCACCCGTACTCCTTATCGAACACATAACCCTAACCCTAGATCTGACCCTTGAACCAGAATCTTCACCTTCACCGTTGCTATCAGCTATGAATCCCTTAATCCTCTGACTCGATCTCACACTCACACTCAATTCAGAATTTTTCGCAAATTCTGTCCATAACCATATTTTCTGCATAGACCTTTCCTTACAGAAAACCCTAACCCTAGCCCCGGATCCTTAACCTGAATGCTCACCGTCAGCATCGGTGTCACCGATGCCACATCTTGATGATGAAGTCCAAGCTGGCCTTCACCCACACGTCAGAGTAGGATGCTTAACCTAAACATAACCACATCCACCGCATAAACTTTACACAATTGCCTAACCCTAACCCTAGCACATTCCTGTGACCTGAGCCTCCAAAATCATCATGGACGTCACCCTTGCCTCACTGCGACTCAGTTGGACAGTTGCCCTAAACTTGGAGAAGGACCCTCAGTCTAAACGTACCAATTGCCTGCCCCTACAGCTTTCCAAAAACCTAACCCTAACACTACCCCTGGCTCGGGCTCCTGAGACCTCACCTTGACCATTGACGTCATCCATGCCTCACCATAAACCTGATCCACCATCTTGCGCACCCTGTCACATCAGACTCAGAAGCTAACTCTATCCGTAAAGAGAATGTTTCTGTATACCAGAGAGAACACAGAATTTTAACCCTGAAACTGATGCCTGGACCTGTAGACAGAGTGTCAGCATCGGAGACACCCAGGGATCTGCCAACACGGAAACACAATTTCACAGTCCCAGTCACATCAGAGCTAGACCTTAAGTCTTATACTTAACTTATTCTTTCTGTACTAGAGCCCGAACCAGTAATTCTAACCCTAGCCATGACTCTTGGACATGCCCCTTAATCGTAACCATTGGCATCACTCACGCTTCATCGTAATCCTTTACCTCAATCCCGCACTTGCCCTCCCATCAGAGAGAAACCTGAAGCCTTTCCATAACCCTATCCTTCCTGTACACCTTACGGAACAAAACTAAACTTACTCTAGCCCTTGGAACTATACCTGAACCGACACCATCAGCTTCAACGTCTGTCATGCCGCACCATAAGCCTGAATCTCAAGGTCGCCGTCACCCGCACGTCAGGGACAGATGCGAACTCTAAATGTAACTGCATAATCCTGTCAATCTTACTGAACACCTAACCCTAACCCTAGTGCCAAGCCCTGGACTAGATTTTTCACCTGCAGCAATGATGTCAACTACGACACATCTTAATTCGGAGCTTGAATCTCACACTCGCACTGACATCAGAAGAGAACCCTAATTCTTTCGGAAACCGTCTTTTCCGCACTGATTTTCTCTTACAGATAACCCTAGGCGTATCCCAGGCCCCTTTCACTGAACCGCCACCATCAGCATCGAAGTCTGTCATTCCTCCCCATAATCCTGAAGCTCGTTCTGGACGCTGCCCTCATGTCAGAGTCGGATCAGTACTCTAACTGTCACTCAATCTGCAGCATACTCCTTACCTTACAACTAATGCTGACCCTATCCCTGGTAACGGGATCTGACACTTCACCTTCATCATTGTTGTGAACCTCACTTCACCTGAAACTTAAACTTATTCTTGCACTCACCCTCACATCAGAGGCGGATCCGAATTCTAACTGCAACCCTACCTCACCCGTACTCCTTATCAAACCCATAACCCTACCCTAGATCTGAACCTTGAATCAGATTATTCACCTTCATCGTTGCTACCCACTATGACACCCTTAATGGTGTGACTCGATCTCACATTCGCCCTCAATTTAGAATTGCACACTAATTCTGTCCATAACCATATTATCTGCATAAAGCTGCATAGACCTTTCCTTACAGAAAACTCTAACCCTGGAACAGGTTCCTTTACCTGCATGCTCACCACCAGCATTGATGTCACCGATGCCATACCTTAATGATGAAGTCCAAACTGGCCTTCACCCACACGTCAGAGTAGGATCCCCTATCTAAACATAACCACATCCACGGCATAAACTAAAACAATTCCCTATCCCTAACCCTAGCACATACCTGTGGCCTGACCATCCATAATCTCCATGGATGTGACCCTTGCCTCATTGTCAGCCTGCGACTGAATTGGACAGTTGCCCTAACCTTGCAGAAGGACCCTCAGTCTAAACGTACCAATACCCTGCCCCTACGGCTTTCCAAAATCCTAACCCTAACCCTAGCCCTGGCTCGTGGTCCTGACACCTCACCTTGACCATTGACGTCAACCATGCCTCACCATAAACCTGATCCACCATCTTGCACTCCCTTTCTCATCAGAACTAGAAGCCAACTCTATCCATAAAGCCACTGTCTCTGCATACCAGAGAGAACAAAAAATTTTAACTCTAAAACTGGTGCCTGGACCTATACACAAAGCGTCATTATCACAAACACCCAGGGATCTCCTCAACACGGAAACGCAAATTCACACTCGCACTCACATCAGAGGTAGACCCTAACCCTAATAATTAACTTATCCTTTCTGCACAACAGCCCTAACCTCTATATTCAAAGCCTAGCCATGACTCTTGGACCTGCCCCTTCACCATAACCGTTGGCATCACCTGCGCTTCATCGTAATCCTAATCTTCAATCCCGAACGTGCCCTCCCATCGGAGAGAAACTCGAAATTTTTCCATAAACCTATCCTTCTTCTACACCTTACAGAACACAATAAACTTACTCTAGCCCTCGGCATTTTACCTGATCCAAAACCAACAGCCTCAATGTCTGTCTTGCCGCACCATAAGCCTGAAGCTCAAGGTGGCCCTCGCCCTCACTTCAGGGTCAGATGCAAACTCTAAATGTTACTCCACATTCCTGTAAATCTTACTGAACACCTAACCCTAACCCTAGCGCGAAGCCTTGGACTAGATTCTTCACCTACAACATTGATGTCAACTAAGACACATCTTAACTCGGAGCCTGAATTTCACATTCTCAATCACAACAGAAGAGAACCCTTATTCTCTCGGTAACCGTCTCTTCCGCAGAGATTTTCTCTTACAGATAGCCCTAACCCTCTCCCAGGACCCTTTCACTGAACCGCTACCATCAGCATCGACGTCTGTCATTCGTTCCGACAACCCTGAAGCTCGTTCTGGCCACTGCCCTCTTGTCAGAGTCGGATCAGAACGCTAAATGTCACTCAATTTTCCGCAGACTCCTTACCTTACAACTAATGCCAACCCTATCCCTGGTGCCAGGATCTGACACTTCACCTTCATCATTGATGTCACACTCACTTCACCTTAAACCTTAAACTTATTCTTGCCCAAAACCTCACATCAGAGGTGGATCCGAATTCTAACTGCAACCCTATCTCACCCGTACTCCTAATCGAACACATAACCCTAACCCTAGATCTGACCCTTGAACCAGAATCTTCACCTTCACCGTTGCTATCAACTATGACTCCCTTAATCCTCTGACTCGATCTCACACTCACACTCAATTCAGAATTTTTCGCAAATTCTGTCCATAACCATATTTTCTGCATAGACCTTTCCTTACAGAAAACCCTAACCCTAGCCCCGGATCCTTAACCTGAATGCTCACCGTCAGCATCGGTGTCACCGATGCCACATCTTGATGATGAACTCCAAGCTGGCCTTCACCCACACGTCAGAGTAGGATGCTTAATCTAAACATAACCACATCCACCGCATAAACTTTAGACAATTGCCTAACCCTAACCCTAGCACATTCCTGTGACCTGAGCCTCCAAAATCATGAAGGACGTCACCCTTGCCTCACTGCGACTCAATTGGACAGTTGCCCTAAACTTGGAGAAGGACCCTCAGTCTAAACGTACCAATTGCCTGCCCCTACAGCTTTCCAAAGACCTAACCCTAACACTACCCCTGGCTCGGGCTCCTGAGACCTCACCTTGACCATTGACGTCATCCATGCCTCACCATAAACCTGATCCACCATCTTGCGCACCCTGTCACATCAGACTCAGAAGCTAACTCTATCCGTAAAGAGAATGTTTCTGTATACCAGAGAGAACACAGAATTTTAACCCTGAAACTGATGCCTGGACCTGTAGACAGAGTGTCAGCATCGGAGACACCCAGGGATCTCCCAACACGGAAACACAATTTCACAGTCACAGTCACATCAGAGCTAGACCTTAAGTCTTATAATTAACTTATTCTTTCTGTACTAGAGCCCGAACCAGTAATTCTAACCCTAGCCATGACTCTTGGACATGCCCCTTAATCGTAACCATTGGCATCACTCATGCTTCATCGTAATCCTTTACCTCAATCCCGCACTTGCCCTCCCATCAGAGAGAAACCTGAAGCCTTTCCATAACCCTATCCTTCCTGTACACCTTACAGAACAAAACTAAACTTACTCTAGCCCTTGGAACTATACCTGAACTGACACCATCAGCTTCAACGTCTGTCATGCCGCACCATAAGCCTGAATCTCAAGGTCGCCGTCACCCTCACGTCAGGGACAGATGCGAACTCTAAATGTAACTGCATAATCCTGTCAATCTTACTGAACACCTAACCCTAACCCTAGTGCCAAGCCCTGGACTAGATTTTTCACCCGCAGCAATGATGTCAACTACGACACATCTTAATTCGGAGCTTGAATCTCACACTCGCACTGACATCAGAAGAGAACCCTAATTCTTTCGGAAACCGTCTTTTCCGCACTGATTTTCTCTTACAGATAACCCTAGGCGTATCCCAGGCCCCTTTCACTGAACCGCCACCATCAGCATCGACGTCTGTCATTCCTCCCCATAATCCTGAAGCTCGTTCTGGACGCTGCCCTCATGTCAGAGTCGGATCAGTACTCTAACTGTCACACAATCTGCAGCATACTCCTTACCTTACAACTAATGCTGACCCTATCCCTGGTACCGGGATCTGACACTTCACCTTCATCATTGTTGTGACCCTCACTTCAACTGAAACTTAAACTTATTCTTGCACTCACCCTCACATCAGAGGCGGATCCAAATTCTAACTGCAACCCTACCTCACCCGTACTCCTTATCAAACCCATAACCCTACCCTAGATCTGAACCTTGAATCAGATTATTCACCTTCATCGTTGCTACCCACTATGACACCCTTAATGGTGTGACTCGATCTCACATTCGCCCTCAATTTAGAATTGCACACTAATTCTGTCCATAACCATATTATCTGCATAAAGCTGCATAGACCTTTCCTTACAGAAAACTCTAACCCTGGAACAGGTTCCTTTACCTGCATGCTCACCACCAGCATTGATGTCACCGATGCCATACCTTAATGATGAAGTCCAAACTGGCCTTCACCCACACGTCAGAGTAGGATCCCCTATCTAAACATAACCACATCCACGGCATAAACTAAAACAATTCCCTATCCCTAACCCTAGCACATACCTGTGGCCTGACCATCCATAATCTCCATGGATGTGACCCTTGCCTCATTGTCAGCCTGCGACTGAATTGGACAGTTGCCCTAACCTTGCAGAAGGACCCTCAGTCTAAACGTACCAATACCCTGCCCCTACGGCTTTCCAAAATCCTAACCCTAACCCTAGCCCTGGCTCGTGGTCCTGACACCTCACCTTGACCATTGACGTCAACCATGCCTCACCATAAACCTGATCCACCATCTTGCACTCCCTTTCTCATCAGAACTAGAAGCCAACTCTATCCATAAAGCCACTGTCTCTGCATACCAGAGAGAACAAAAAATTTTAACTCTAAAACTGGTGCCTGGACCTATACACAAAGCGTCATTATCACAAACACCCAGGGATCTCCTCAACACGGAAACGCAAATTCACACTCGCACTCACATCAGAGGTAGACCCTAACCCTAATAATTAACTTATCCTTTCTGCACAACAGCCCTAACCTCTATATTCAAAGCCTAGCCATGACTCTTGGACCTGCCCCTTCACCATAACCGTTGGCATCACCTGCGCTTCATCGTAATCCTAATCTTCAATCCCGAACGTGCCCTCCCATCGGAGAGAAACTCGAAATTTTTCCATAAACCTATCCTTCTTCTACACCTTACAGAACACAATAAACTTACTCTAGCCCTCGGCATTTTACCTGATCCAAAACCAACAGCCTCAATGTCTGTCTTGCCGCACCATAAGCCTGAAGCTCAAGGTGGCCCTCGCCCTCACTTCAGGGTCAGATGCAAACTCTAAATGTTACTCCACATTCCTGTAAATCTTACTGAACACCTAACCCTAACCCTAGCGCGAAGCCTTGGACTAGATTCTTCACCTACAACATTGATGTCAACTAAGACACATCTTAACTCGGAGCCTGAATTTCACATTCTCAATCACAACAGAAGAGAACCCTTATTCTCTCGGTAACCGTCTCTTCCGCAGAGATTTTCTCTTACAGATAGCCCTAACCCTCTCCCAGGACCCTTTCACTGAACCGCTACCATCAGCATCGACGTCTGTCATTCGTTCCGACAACCCTGAAGCTCGTTCTGGCCACTGCCCTCTTGTCAGAGTCGGATCAGAACGCTAAATGTCACTCAATTTTCCGCAGACTCCTTACCTTACAACTAATGCCAACCCTATCCCTGGTGCCAGGATCTGACACTTCACCTTCATCATTGATGTCACACTCACTTCACCTTAAACCTTAAACTTATTCTTGCCCAAAACCTCACATCAGAGGTGGATCCGAATTCTAACTGCAACCCTATCTCACCCGTACTCCTAATCGAACACATAACCCTAACCCTAGATCTGACCCTTGAACCAGAATCTTCACCTTCACCGTTGCTATCAACTATGACTCCCTTAATCCTCTGACTCGATCTCACACTCACACTCAATTCAGAATTTTTCGCAAATTCTGTCCATAACCATATTTTCTGCATAGACCTTTCCTTACAGAAAACCCTAACCCTAGCCCCGGATCCTTAACCTGAATGCTCACCGTCAGCATCGGTGTCACCGATGCCACATCTTGATGATGAACTCCAAGCTGGCCTTCACCCACACGTCAGAGTAGGATGCTTAATCTAAACATAACCACATCCACCGCATAAACTTTAGACAATTGCCTAACCCTAACCCTAGCACATTCCTGTGACCTGAGCCTCCAAAATCATGAAGGACGTCACCCTTGCCTCACTGCGACTCAATTGGACAGTTGCCCTAAACTTGGAGAAGGACCCTCAGTCTAAACGTACCAATTGCCTGCCCCTACAGCTTTCCAAAGACCTAACCCTAACACTACCCCTGGCTCGGGCTCCTGAGACCTCACCTTGACCATTGACGTCATCCATGCCTCACCATAAACCTGATCCACCATCTTGCGCACCCTGTCACATCAGACTCAGAAGCTAACTCTATCCGTAAAGAGAATGTTTCTGTATACCAGAGAGAACACAGAATTTTAACCCTGAAACTGATGCCTGGACCTGTAGACAGAGTGTCAGCATCGGAGACACCCAGGGATCTCCCAACACGGAAACACAATTTCACAGTCACAGTCACATCAGAGCTAGACCTTAAGTCTTATAATTAACTTATTCTTTCTGTACTAGAGCCCGAACCAGTAATTCTAACCCTAGCCATGACTCTTGGACATGCCCCTTAATCGTAACCATTGGCATCACTCATGCTTCATCGTAATCCTTTACCTCAATCCCGCACTTGCCCTCCCATCAGAGAGAAACCTGAAGCCTTTCCATAACCCTATCCTTCCTGTACACCTTACAGAACAAAACTAAACTTACTCTAGCCCTTGGAACTATACCTGAACTGACACCATCAGCTTCAACGTCTGTCATGCCGCACCATAAGCCTGAATCTCAAGGTCGCCGTCACCCTCACGTCAGGGACAGATGCGAACTCTAAATGTAACTGCATAATCCTGTCAATCTTACTGAACACCTAACCCTAACCCTAGTGCCAAGCCCTGGACTAGATTTTTCACCCGCAGCAATGATGTCAACTACGACACATCTTAATTCGGAGCTTGAATCTCACACTCGCACTGACATCAGAAGAGAACCCTAATTCTTTCGGAAACCGTCTTTTCCGCACTGATTTTCTCTTACAGATAACCCTAGGCGTATCCCAGGCCCCTTTCACTGAACCGCCACCATCAGCATCGACGTCTGTCATTCCTCCCCATAATCCTGAAGCTCGTTCTGGACGCTGCCCTCATGTCAGAGTCGGATCAGTACTCTAACTGTCACACAATCTGCAGCATACTCCTTACCTTACAACTAATGCTGACCCTATCCCTGGTACCGGGATCTGACACTTCACCTTCATCATTGTTGTGACACTCACTTCACCTGAAACTTCAACTTATTCTTGCACTCACCTTCACATCAGAGGCGGATCCAAATTCTAACTGCAACCCTACCTCACCCGTACTCCTTATCAAACCCATAACCCTACCCTAGATCTGAACCTTGAATCAGATTATTCACCTTCATCGTTGCTACCCACTATGACACCCTTAATGGTGTGACTCGATCTCACATTCGCCCTCAATTTAGAATTGCACACTAATTCTGTCCATAACCATATTATCTGCATAAAGCTGCATAGACCTTTCCTTACAGAAAACTCTAACCCTGGAACAGGTTCCTTTACCTGCATGCTCACCACCAGCATTGATGTCACCGATGCCATACCTTAATGATGAAGTCCAAACTGGCCTTCACCCACACGTCAGAGTAGGATCCCCTATCTAAACATAACCACATCCACGGCATAAACTAAAACAATTCCCTATCCCTAACCCTAGCACATACCTGTGGCCTGACCATCCATAATCTCCATGGATGTGACCCTTGCCTCATTGTCAGCCTGCGACTGAATTGGACAGTTGCCCTAACCTTGCAGAAGGACCCTCAGTCTAAACGTACCAATACCCTGCCCCTACCGCTTTCCAAAATCCTAACCCTAACCCTAGCCCTGGCTCGTGGTCCTGACACCTCACCTTGACCATTGACGTCAACCATGCCTCACCATAAACCTGATCCACCATCTTGCACTCCCTTTCTCATCAGAACTAGAAGCCAACTCTATCCATAAAGCCACTGTCTCTGCATACCAGAGAGAACAAAAAATTTTAACTCTAAAACTGGTGCCTGGACCTATACACAAAGCGTCATTATCACAAACACCCAGGGATCTCCTCAACACGGAAACGCAAATTCACACTCGCACTCACATCAGAGGTAGACCCTAACCCTAATAATTAACTTATCCTTTCTGCACAACAGCCCTAACCTCTATATTCAAAGCCTAGCCATGACTCTTGGACCTGCCCCTTCACCATAACCGTTGGCATCACCTGCGCTTCATCGTAATCCTAATCTTCAATCCCGAACGTGCCCTCCCATCGGAGAGAAACTCGAAATTTTTCCATAAACCTATCCTTCTTCTACACCTTACAGAACACAATAAACTTACTCTAGCCCTCGGCATTTTACCTGATCCAAAACCAACAGCCTCAATGTCTGTCTTGCCGCACCATAAGCCTGAAGCTCAAGGTGGCCCTCGCCCTCACTTCAGGGTCAGATGCAAACTCTAAATGTTACTCCACATTCCTGTAAATCTTACTGAACACCTAACCCTAACCCTAGCGCGAAGCCTTGGACTAGATTCTTCACCTACAACATTGATGTCAACTAAGACACATCTTAACTCGGAGCCTGAATTTCACATTCTCAATCACAACAGAAGAGAACCCTTATTCTCTCGGTAACCGTCTCTTCCGCAGAGATTTTCTCTTACAGATAGCCCTAACCCTCTCCCAGGACCCTTTCACTGAACCGCTACCATCAGCATCGACGTCTGTCATTCGTTCCGACAACCCTGAAGCTCGTTCTGGCCACTGCCCTCTTGTCAGAGTCGGATCAGAACGCTAAATGTCACTCAATTTTCCGCAGACTCCTTACCTTACAACTAATGCCAACCCTATCCCTGGTGCCAGGATCTGACACTTCACCTTCATCATTGATGTCACACTCACTTCACCTTAAACCTTAAACTTATTCTTGCCCAAAACCTCACATCAGAGGTGGATCCGAATTCTAACTGCAACCCTATCTCACCCGTACTCCTAATCGAACACATAACCCTAACCCTAGATCTGACCCTTGAACCAGAATCTTCACCTTCACCGTTGCTATCAACTATGACTCCCTTAATCCACTGACTCGATCTCACACTCACACTCAATTCAGAATTTTTCGCAAATTCTGTCCATAACCATATTTTCTGCATAGACCTTTCCTTACAGAAAACCCTAACCCTAGCCCCGGATCCTTAACCTGAATGCTCACCGTCAGCATCGGTGTCACCGATGCCACATCTTGATGATGAACTCCAAGCTGGCCTTCACCCACACGTCAGAGTAGGATGCTTAATCTAAACATAACCACATCCACCGCATAAACTTTAGACAATTGCCTAACCCTAACCCTAGCACATTCCTGTGACCTGAGCCTCCAAAATCATGAAGGACGTCACCCTTGCCTCACTGCGACTCAATTGGACAGTTGCCCTAAACTTGGAGAAGGACCCTCAGTCTAAACGTACCAATTGCCTGCCCCTACAGCTTTCCAAAGACCTAACCCTAACACTACCCCTGGCTCGGGCTCCTGAGACCTCACCTTGACCATTGACGTCATCCATGCCTCACCATAAACCTGATCCACCATCTTGCGCACCCTGTCACATCAGACTCAGAAGCTAACTCTATCCGTAAAGAGAATGTTTCTGTATACCAGAGAGAACACAGAATTTTAACCCTGAAACTGATGCCTGGACCTGTAGACAGAGTGTCAGCATCGGAGACACCCAGGGATCTCCCAACACGGAAACACAATTTCACAGTCACAGTCACATCAGAGCTAGACCTTAAGTCTTATAATTAACTTATTCTTTCTGTACTAGAGCCCGAACCAGTAATTCTAACCCTAGCCATGACTCTTGGACATGCCCCTTAATCGTAACCATTGGCATCACTCATGCTTCATCGTAATCCTTTACCTCAATCCCGCACTTGCCCTCCCATCAGAGAGAAACCTGAAGCCTTTCCATAACCCTATCCTTCCTGTACACCTTACAGAACAAAACTAAACTTACTCTAGCCCTTGGAACTATACCTGAACTGACACCATCAGCTTCAACGTCTGTCATGCCGCACCATAAGCCTGAATCTCAAGGTCGCCGTCACCCTCACGTCAGGGACAGATGCGAACTCTAAATGTAACTGCATAATCCTGTCAATCTTACTGAACACCTAACCCTAACCCTAGTGCCAAGCCCTGGACTAGATTTTTCACCCGCAGCAATGATGTCAACTACGACACATCTTAATTCGGAGCTTGAATCTCACACTCGCACTGACATCAGAAGAGAACCCTAATTCTTTCGGAAACCGTCTTTTCCGCACTGATTTTCTCTTACAGATAACCCTAGGCGTATCCCAGGCCCCTTTCACTGAACCGCCACCATCAGCATCGACGTCTGTCATTCCTCCCCATAATCCTGAAGCTCGTTCTGGACGCTGCCCTCATGTCAGAGTCGGATCAGTACTCTAACTGTCACACAATCTGCAGCATACTCCTTACCTTACAACTAATGCTGACCCTATCCCTGGTACCGGGATCTGACACTTCACCTTCATCATTGTTGTGACCCTCACTTCACCTGAAACTTAAACTTATTCTTGCACTCACCCTCACATCAGAGGCGGATCCAAATTCTAACTGCAACCCTACCTCACCCGTACTCCTTATCAAACCCATAACCCTACCCTAGATCTGAACCTTGAATCAGATTATTCACCTTCATCGTTGCTACCCACTATGACACCCTTAATGGTGTGACTCGATCTCACATTCGCCCTCAATTTAGAATTGCACACTAATTCTGTCCATAACCATATTATCTGCATAAAGCTGCATAGACCTTTCCTTACAGAAAACTCTAACCCTGGAACAGGTTCCTTTACCTGCATGCTCACCACCAGCATTGATGTCACCGATGCCATACCTTAATGATGAAGTCCAAACTGGCCTTCACCCACACGTCAGAGTAGGATCCCCTATCTAAACATAACCACATCCACGGCATAAACTAAAACAATTCCCTATCCCTAACCCTAGCACATACCTGTGGCCTGACCATCCATAATCTCCATGGATGTGACCCTTGCCTCATTGTCAGCCTGCGACTGAATTGGACAGTTGCCCTAACCTTGCAGAAGGACCCTCAGTCTAAACGTACCAATACCCTGCCCCTACCGCTTTCCAAAATCCTAACCCTAACCCTAGCCCTGGCTCGTGGTCCTGACACCTCACCTTGACCATTGACGTCAACCATGCCTCACCATAAACCTGATCCACCATCTTGCACTCCCTTTCTCATCAGAACTAGAAGCCAACTCTATCCATAAAGCCACTGTCTCTGCATACCAGAGAGAACAAAAAATTTTAACTCTAAAACTGGTGCCTGGACCTATACACAAAGCGTCATTATCACAAACACCCAGGGATCTCCTCAACACGGAAACGCAAATTCACACTCGCACTCACATCAGAGGTAGACCCTAACCCTAATAATTAACTTATCCTTTCTGCACAACAGCCCTAACCTCTATATTCAAAGCCTAGCCATGACTCTTGGACCTGCCCCTTCACCATAACCGTTGGCATCACCTGCGCTTCATCGTAATCCTAATCTTCAATCCCGAACGTGCCCTCCCATCGGAGAGAAACTCGAAATTTTTCCATAAACCTATCCTTCTTCTACACCTTACAGAAAACAATAAACTTACTCTAGCCCTCGGCATTTTACCTGATCCAAAACCAACAGCCTCAATGTCTGTCTTGCCGCACCATAAGCCTGAAGCTCAAGGTGGCCCTCGCCCTCACTTCAGGGTCAGATGCAAACTCTAAATGTTACTCCACATTCCTGTAAATCTTACTGAACACCTAACCCTAACCCTAGCGCGAAGCCTTGGACTAGATTCTTCACCTACAACATTGATGTCAACTAAGACACATCTTAACTCGGAGCCTGAATTTCACATTCTCAATCACAACAGAAGAGAACCCTTATTCTCTCGGTAACCGTCTCTTCCGCAGAGATTTTCTCTTACAGATAGCCCTAACCCTCTCCCAGGACCCTTTCACTGAACCGCTACCATCAGCATCGACGTCTGTCATTCGTTCCGACAACCCTGAAGCTCGTTCTGGCCACTGCCCTCTTGTCAGAGTCGGATCAGAACGCTAAATGTCACTCAATTTTCCGCAGACTCCTTACCTTACAACTAATGCCAACCCTATCCCTGGTGCCAGGATCTGACACTTCACCTTCATCATTGATGTCACACTCACTTCACCTTAAACCTTAAACTTATTCTTGCCCAAAACCTCACATCAGAGGTGGATCCGAATTCTAACTGCAACCCTATCTCACCCGTACTCCTAATCGAACACATAACCCTAACCCTAGATCTGACCCTTGAACCAGAATCTTCACCTTCACCGTTGCTATCAACTATGACTCCCTTAATCCACTGACTCGATCTCACACTCACACTCAATTCAGAATTTTTCGCAAATTCTGTCCATAACCATATTTTCTGCATAGACCTTTCCTTACAGAAAACCCTAACCCTAGCCCCGGATCCTTAACCTGAATGCTCACCGTCAGCATCGGTGTCACCGATGCCACATCTTGATGATGAACTCCAAGCTGGCCTTCACCCACACGTCAGAGTAGGATGCTTAATCTAAACATAACCACATCCACCGCATAAACTTTAGACAATTGCCTAACCCTAACCCTAGCACATTCCTGTGACCTGAGCCTCCAAAATCATGAAGGACGTCACCCTTGCCTCACTGCGACTCAATTGGACAGTTGCCCTAAACTTGGAGAAGGACCCTCAGTCTAAACGTACCAATTGCCTGCCCCTACAGCTTTCCAAAGACCTAACCCTAACACTACCCCTGGCTCGGGCTCCTGAGACCTCACCTTGACCATTGACGTCATCCATGCCTCACCATAAACCTGATCCACCATCTTGCGCACCCTGTCACATCAGACTCAGAAGCTAACTCTATCCGTAAAGAGAATGTTTCTGTATACCAGAGAGAACACAGAATTTTAACCCTGAAACTGATGCCTGGACCTGTAGACAGAGTGTCAGCATCGGAGACACCCAGGGATCTCCCAACACGGAAACACAATTTCACAGTCACAGTCACATCAGAGCTAGACCTTAAGTCTTATAATTAACTTATTCTTTCTGTACTAGAGCCCGAACCAGTAATTCTAACCCTAGCCATGACTCTTGGACATGCCCCTTAATCGTAACCATTGGCATCACTCATGCTTCATCGTAATCCTTTACCTCAATCCCGCACTTGCCCTCCCATCAGAGAGAAACCTGAAGCCTTTCCATAACCCTATCCTTCCTGTACACCTTACAGAACAAAACTAAACTTACTCTAGCCCTTGGAACTATACCTGAACTGACACCATCAGCTTCAACGTCTGTCATGCCGCACCATAAGCCTGAATCTCAAGGTCGCCGTCACCCTCACGTCAGGGACAGATGCGAACTCTAAATGTAACTGCATAATCCTGTCAATCTTACTGAACACCTAACCCTAACCCTAGTGCCAAGCCCTGGACTAGATTTTTCACCCGCAGCAATGATGTCAACTACGACACATCTTAATTCGGAGCTTGAATCTCACACTCGCACTGACATCAGAAGAGAACCCTAATTCTTTCGGAAACCGTCTTTTCCGCACTGATTTTCTCTTACAGATAACCCTAGGCGTATCCCAGGCCCCTTTCACTGAACCGCCACCATCAGCATCGACGTCTGTCATTCCTCCCCATAATCCTGAAGCTCGTTCTGGACGCTGCCCTCATGTCAGAGTCGGATCAGTACTCTAACTGTCACACAATCTGCAGCATACTCCTTACCTTACAACTAATGCTGACCCTATCCCTGGTACCGGGATCTGACACTTCACCTTCATCATTGTTGTGACCCTCACTTCACCTGAAACTTAAACTTATTCTTGCACTCACCCTCACATCAGAGGCGGATCCAAATTCTAACTGCAACCCTACCTCACCCGTACTCCTTATCAAACCCATAACCCTACCCTAGATCTGAACCTTGAATCAGATTATTCACCTTCATCGTTGCTACCCACTATGACACCCTTAATGGTGTGACTCGATCTCACATTCGCCCTCAATTTAGAATTGCACACTAATTCTGTCCATAACCATATTATCTGCATAAAGCTGCATAGACCTTTCCTTACAGAAAACTCTAACCCTGGAACAGGTTCCTTTACCTGCATGCTCACCACCAGCATTGATGTCACCGATGCCATACCTTAATGATGAAGTCCAAACTGGCCTTCACCCACACGTCAGAGTAGGATCCCCTATCTAAACATAACCACATCCACGGCATAAACTAAAACAATTCCCTATCCCTAACCCTAGCACATACCTGTGGCCTGACCATCCATAATCTCCATGGATGTGACCCTTGCCTCATTGTCAGCCTGCGACTGAATTGGACAGTTGCCCTAACCTTGCAGAAGGACCCTCAGTCTAAACGTACCAATACCCTGCCCCTACCGCTTTCCAAAATCCTAACCCTAACCCTAGCCCTGGCTCGTGGTCCTGACACCTCACCTTGACCATTGACGTCAACCATGCCTCACCATAAACCTGATCCACCATCTTGCACTCCCTTTCTCATCAGAACTAGAAGCCAACTCTATCCATAAAGCCACTGTCTCTGCATACCAGAGAGAACAAAAAATTTTAACTCTAAAACTGGTGCCTGGACCTATACACAAAGCGTCATTATCACAAACACCCAGGGATCTCCTCAACACGGAAACGCAAATTCACACTCGCACTCACATCAGAGGTAGACCCTAACCCTAATAATTAACTTATCCTTTCTGCACAACAGCCCTAACCTCTATATTCAAAGCCTAGCCATGACTCTTGGACCTGCCCCTTCACCATAACCGTTGGCATCACCTGCGCTTCATCGTAATCCTAATCTTCAATCCCGAACGTGCCCTCCCATCGGAGAGAAACTCGAAATTTTTCCATAAACCTATCCTTCTTCTACACCTTACAGAACACAATAAACTTACTCTAGCCCTCGGCATTTTACCTGATCCAAAACCAACAGCCTCAATGTCTGTCTTGCCGCACCATAAGCCTGAAGCTCAAGGTGGCCCTCGCCCTCACTTCAGGGTCAGATGCAAACTCTAAATGTTACTCCACATTCCTGTAAATCTTACTGAACACCTAACCCTAACCCTAGCGCGAAGCCTTGGACTAGATTCTTCACCTACAACATTGATGTCAACTAAGACACATCTTAACTCGGAGCCTGAATTTCACATTCTCAATCACAACAGAAGAGAACCCTTATTCTCTCGGTAACCGTCTCTTCCGCAGAGATTTTCTCTTACAGATAGCCCTAACCCTCTCCCAGGACCCTTTCACTGAACCGCTACCATCAGCATCGACGTCTGTCATTCGTTCCCACAACCCTGAAGCTCGTTCTGGCCACTGCCCTCTTGTCAGAGTCGGATCAGAACGCTAAATGTCACTCAATTTTCCGCAGACTCCTTACCTTACAACTAATGCCAACCCTATCCCTGGTGCCAGGATCTGACACTTCACCTTCATCATTGATGTCACACTCACTTCACCTTAAACCTTAAACTTATTCTTGCACAAAACCTCACATCAGAGGTGGATCCGAATTCTAACTGCAACCCTATCTCACCCGTACTCCTAATCGAACACATAACCCTAACCCTAGATCTGACCCTTGAACCAGAATCTTCACCTTCACCGTTGCTATCAACTATGACTCCCTTAATCCTCTGACTCGATCTCACACTCACACTCAATTCAGAATTTTTCGCAAATTCTGTCCATAACCATATTTTCTGCATAGACCTTTCCTTACAGAAAACCCTAACCCTAGCCCCGGATCCTTAACCTGAATGCTCACCGTCAGCATCGGTGTCACCGATGCCACATCTTGATGATGAAGTCCAAGCTGGCCTTCACCCACACGTCAGAGTAGGATGCTTAATCTAAACATAACCACATCCACCGCATAAACTTTAGACAATTGCCTAACCCTAACCCTAGCACATTCCTGTGACCTGAGCCTCCAAAATCATGAAGGACGTCACCCTTGCCTCACTGCGACTCAATTGGACAGTTGCCCTAAACTTGGAGAAGGACCCTCAGTCTAAACGTACCAATTGCCTGCCCCTACAGCTTTCCAAAGACTTAACCCTAACACTACCCCTGGCTCGGGCTCCTGAGACCTCACCTTGACCATTGACGTCATCCATGCCTCACCATAAACCTGATCCACCATCTTGCGCACCCTGTCACATCAGACTCAGAAGCTAACTCTATCCGTAAAGAGAATGTTTCTGTATACCAGAGAGAACACAGAATTTTAACCCTGAAACTGATGCCTGGACCTGTAGACAGAGTGTCAGCATCGGAGACACCCAGGGATCTCCCAACACGGAAACACAATTTCACAGTCACAGTCACATCAGAGCTAGACCTTAAGTCTTATAATTAACTTATTCTTTCTGTACTAGAGCCCGAACCAGTAATTCTAACCCTAGCCATGACTCTTGGACATGCCCCTTAATCGTAACCATTGGCATCACTCACGCTTCATCGTAATCCTTTTCCTCAATCCCGCACTTGCCCTCCCATCAGAGAGAAACCTGAAGCCTTTCCATAACCCTATCCTTCCTGTACACCTTACAGAACAAAACTAAACTTACTCTAGCCCTTGGGACTATACCTGAACCGACACCATCAGCTTCAACGTCTGTCATGCCGCACCATAAGCCTGAATCTCTAGGTCGCCGTCACCCGCACGTCAGGGACAGATGCGAACTCTAAATGTAACTGCATAATCCTGTCAATCGTACTGAACACCTAAACCTAACCCTAGTGCCAAGCCCTGGACTAGATTTTTCACCCGCAGCAATGATGTCAACTACGACACATCTTAATTCGGAGCTTGAATCTCACACTCGCACTGACATTAGAAGAGAACCCTAGTTCTTTCGGAAACCGTCATTTCCGCACTGAATTTCTCTTACAGATAACCCTAAGCGTATCCCAGGCCCCTTTCACTGAACCGCCACCATCAGCATCGACGTCTGTCATTCCTCCCCATAATCCTGAAGCTCGTTCTGGACGCTGCCCTCATGTCAGAGTCGGATCAGTACTCTAACTGTCACTCAATCTGCAGCATACTCCTTACCTTACAACTAATGCTGACCCTATCCCTGGTACCGGGATCTGACACTTCACCTTCATCATTGTTGTGACCCTCACTTCACCTGAAACTTAAACTTATTCTTGCACTCACCCTCACATCAGAGGCGGATCCAAATTCTAACTGCAACCCTACGTCACCCGTACTCCTTATCAAACCCATAACCCTACCCTAGATCTGAACCTTGAATCAGATTATTCACCTTCATCGTTGCTACCCACTATGACACCCTTAATGGTGTGACTCGATCTCACATTCGCCCTCAATTTAGAATTGCACACTAATTCTGTCCATAACCATATTATCTGCATAAAGCTGCATAGACCTTTCCTTACGGAAAACTCTCACCCTGGAACAGGTTCCTTTACCTGCATGCTCACCACCAGCATTGATGTCACCGATGCCATACCTTAATGATGAAGTCCAAACTGGCCTTCACCCACACGTCAGAGTAGGATCCCCTATCTAAACATAACCACATCCACGGCATAAACTAAAACAATTCCCTATCCCTAACCCTAGCACATACCTGTGGCCTGACCATCCATAATCTCCATGGATGTGACCCTTGCCTCATTGTCAGCCTGCGACTGAATTGGACAGTTGCCCTAACCTTGCAGAAGGACCCTCAGTCTAAACGTACCAATACCCTGCCCCTACGGCTTTCCAAAATCCTAACCCTAACCCTAGCCCTGGCTCGTGGTCCTGACACCTCACCTTGACCATTGACGTCAACCATGCCTCACCATAAACCTGATCCACCATCTTGCACTCCCTTTCTCATCAGAACTAGAAGCCAACTCTATCCATAAAGCCACTGTCTCTGCATACCAGAGAGAACAAAAAATTTTAACTCTAAAACTGGTGCCTGGACCTATACACAAAGCGTCATTATCACAAACACCCAGGGATCTCCTCAACACGGAAACGCAAATTCACACTCGCACTCACATCAGAGGTAGACCCTAACCCTAATAATTAACTTATCCTTTCTGCACAACAGCCCTAACCTCTATATTCAAAGCCTAGCCATGACTCTTGGACCTGCCCCTTCACCATAACCGTTGGCATCACCTGCGCTTCATCGTAATCCTAATCTTCAATCCCGAACGTGCCCTCCCATCGGAGAGAAACTCGAAATTTTTCCATAAACCTATCCTTCTTCTACACCTTACAGAACACAATAAACTTACTCTAGCCCTCGGCATTTTACCTGATCCAAAACCAACAGCCTCAATGTCTGTCTTGCCGCACCATAAGCCTGAAGCTCAAGGTGGCCCTCGCCCTCACTTCAGGGTCAGATGCAAACTCTAAATGTTACTCCACATTCCTGTAAATCTTACTGAACACCTAACCCTAACCCTAGCGCGAAGCCTTGGACTAGATTCTTCACCTACAACATTGATGTCAACTAAGACACATCTTAACTCGGAGCCTGAATTTCACATTCTCAATCACAACAGAAGAGAACCCTTATTCTCTCGGTAACCGTCTCTTCCGCAGAGATTTTCTCTTACAGATAGCCCTAACCCTCTCCCAGGACCCTTTCACTGAACCGCTACCATCAGCATCGACGTCTGTCATTCGTTCCCACAACCCTGAAGCTCGTTCTGGCCACTGCCCTCCTGTCAGAGTCGGATCAGAATGCTAAATGTCACTCAATTTTCCGCAGACTCCTTACCTTACAACTAATGCCAACCCTATCCCTGGTGCCAGGATCTGACACTTCACCTTCATCATTGATGTCACACTCACTTCACCTTAAACCTTAAACTTATTCTTGCACAAAACCTCACATCAGAGGTGGATCCGAATTCTAACTGCAACCCTATCTCACCCGTACTCCTTATCGAACACATAACCCTAACCCTAGATCTGACCCTTGAACCAGAATCTTCACCTTCACCGTTGCTATCAACTATGACTCCCTTAATCCTCTGACTCGATCTCACACTCACACTCAATTCAGAATTTTTCGCAAATTCTGTCCATAACCATATTTTCTGCATAGACCTTTCCTTACAGAAAACCCTAACCCTAGCCCCGGATCCTTAACCTGAATGCTCACCGTCAGCATCGGTGTCACCGATGCCACATCTTGATGATGAAGTCCAAGCTGGCCTTCACCCACACGTCAGAGTAGGATGCTTAATCTAAACATAACCACATCCACCGCATAAACTTTAGACAATTGCCTAACCCTAACCCTAGCACATTCCTGTGACCTGAGCCTCCAAAATCATGAAGGACGTCACCCTTGCCTCACTGCGACTCAATTGGACAGTTGCCCTAAACTTGGAGAAGGACCCTCAGTCTAAACGTACCAATTGCCTGCCCCTACAGCTTTCCAAAGACCTAACCCTAACACTACCCATGGCTCGGGCTCCTGAGACCTCACCTTGACCATTGACGTCATCCATGCCTCACCATAAACCTGATCCACCATCTTTTGCACCCTGTCACATCAGACTCAGAAGCTATCTCTATCCGTAAAGAGAATGTTTCTGTATACCAGAGAGAACACAGAATTTTAACCCTGCAACTGATGCCTGGACCTGTATACAGTGTGTCAGCATCGGAGACACCCAGGGATCTCCCAACACGGAAACACAATTTCACAGTCACAGTCACATCAGAGCTAGACCTTAAGTCTTATAATTAACTTATTCTTTCTGTACTAGATCCCGAACCAGTAATTCTAACCCTAGCCATGACTCTTGGACATACCCCTTAATCGTAACCATTGGCATCACTCACGCTTCATCGTAATCCTTTTCCTCAATCCCGCACTTGCCCTCCCATCAGAGAGAAACCTGAAGCCTTTCCATAACCCTATCCTTCCTGTACACCTTACAGAACAAAACTAAACTTACTCTAGCCCTTGGGACTATACCTGAACCGACACCATCAGCTTCAACGTCTGTCATGCCGCACCATAAGCCTGAATCTCAAGGTCGCCGTCACCCGCACGTCAGGGACAGATGCGAACTCTAAATGTAACTGCATAATCCTGTCAATCGTACTGAACACCTAAACCTAACCCTAGTGCCAAGCCCTGGACTAGATTTTTCACCCGCAGCAATGATGTCAACTACGACACATCTTAATTTGGAGCTTGAATCTCACACTCGCACTGACATTAGAAGAGAACCCTAGTTCTTTCGGAAACCGTCATTTCCGCACTGAATTTCTCTTACAGATAACCCTAAGCGTATCCCAGGCCCCTTTCACTGAACCGCCACCATCAGCATCGACGTCTGTCATTCCTCCCCATAATCCTGAAGCTCGTTCTGGACGCTGCCCTCATGTCAGAGTCGGATCAGTACTCTAACTGTCACTCAATCTGCAGCATACTCCTTACCTTACAACTAATGCTGACCCTATCCCTGGTACCGGGATCTGACACTTCACCTTCATCATTGTTGTGACCCTCACTTCACCTGAAACTTAAACTTATTCTTGCACTCACCCTCACATCAGAGGCGGTTCCGAATTCTAACTGCAACCCTACTTCACCCGTACTCCTTATCAAACCCATAACCCTACCCTAGATCTGAATCTTGAATCAGATTATTCACCTTCATCGTTGCTACCCACTATGACACCCTTAATGGTGTGACTCGATCTCACACTCGCCCTCAATTTAGAATTGCACCCTAATTCTGTCCATAACCATATTATCTGCATAAACCTGCATAGACCTTTCCTTACAGAAAACTCTAACCCTGAAACAGGATCCTTTACCTGCATGCTCACCACCAGCATTGATGTCACCGATGCCATACCTCAATGATGAAGTCCAAACTGGCCTTCACCCACACGTCAGAGTAGGATCCTCTATCTAAACATAACCACATCCACGGCATAAACTAAAACAATTCCCTATACATAACCGTAGCACATACCTGTGGCCTGACCATCCATAATCTCCATGGATGTGACCCTTGCCTCATTGTCAGCCTGCGGCTGAATTGGACAGTTGCCCTAACCTTGCAGAAGGACCCTCAGTCTAAACGTACCAATACCCTGCCCCTACGGCTTTCCAAAACCCTAACCCTAACCCTAGCCCTGGCTCGTGGTCCTGACACCTCACCTTGACCATTGACGTCAACCATGCCTCACCGTAAACCTGATACACCATCTTGCACTCCCTTTCTCAACAGAACTAGAAGCCAACTCTATCCATAAAGCCACTGTCTCTGCATACCAGAGAGAACAAAAAATTTTAACTCTAAAACTGGTGCCTGGAACTATACACAAAGCGTCATTATCACAAACACCCAGGGATCTCCTCAACACGGAAACGCAAATTCACACTCGCACTCACATCAGAGGTAGACCCTAACCCTAATAATTAACTTATCCTTTCTGCACAACAGCCCTAACCTCTATATTCAAAGCCTAGCCATGACTCTTGGACCTGCCCCTTCACCATAACCGTTGGCATCACCTGCGCTTCATCGTAATCCTAATCTTCAATCCCGAACGTGCCCTCCCATCGGAGAGAAACTCGAAATTTTTCCATAAACCTATCCTTCTTCTACACCTTACAGAACACGATAAACTTACTCTAGCCCTCGGCATTTTACCTGATCCAAAACCAACAGCCTCAATGTCTGTCTTGCCGCACCATAAGCCTGAAGCTCAAGGTGGCCCTCGCCCTCACTTCAGGGTCAGATGCAAACTCTAAATGTTACTCCACATTCCTGTAAATCTTACTGAACACCTAACCCTAACCCTAGCGCGAAGCCTTGGACTAGATTCTTCACCTACAACATTGATGTCAACTAAGACACATCTTAACTCGGAGCCTGAATTTCACATTCTCAATCACAACAGAAGAGAACCCTTATTCTCTCGGTAACCGTCTCTTCCTCAGAGATTTTCTCTTACAC
The DNA here is from genome assembly GCF_040802235.1 of Manis javanica. Lineage (NCBI taxonomy): Eukaryota > Metazoa > Chordata > Mammalia > Pholidota > Manidae > Manis > Manis javanica. The sequence continues at coordinate 34,058,806 of NC_133169.1, read as the reverse complement.
ATAGCCCTAACCCTCTCCCAGGACCCTTTCACTGAACCGCTACCATCAGCATCGACGTCTGTCATTCGTTCCCACAACCCTGAAGCTCGTTCTGGCCACTGCCCTCTTGTCAGAGTCGGATCAGAACGCTAAATGTCACTCAATTTTCCGCAGACTCCTTACCTTACAACTAATGCCAACCCTATCCCTGGTGCCAGGATCTGACACTTCACCTTCATCATTGATGTCACACTCACTTCACCTTAAACCTTAAACTTATTCTTGCCCAAAACCTCACATCAGAGGTGGATCCGAATTCTAACTGCAACCCTATCTCACCCGTACTCCTTATCGAACACATAACACTAACCCTAGATCTGACCCTTGAACCAGAATCTTCACCTTCACCGTTGCTATCAACTATGACTCCCTTAATCCTATGACTCGATCTCACACTCACACTCAATTCAGAATTTTTCGCAAATTCTGTCCATAACCATATTTTCTGCATAGACCTCTCCTTACAGAAAACCCTAACCCTAGCCCCGGATCCTTAACCTGAATGCTCACCATCAGCATTGGTGTCACCGATGCCACATCTTGATGATGAAGTCCAAGCTGGCCTTCACCCACACGTCAGAGTAGGATGCTTAATCTAAACATAACCACATCCACCGCATAAACTTTAGACAATTGCCTAACCCTAACCCTAGCACATTCCTGTGACCTGAGCCTCCAAAATCATCATGGACGTCACCCTTGCCTCACTGCGACTCAGTTGGACAGTTGCCCAAAACTTGGAGAAGGACCCTCAGTCTAAACGTACCAATTGCCTGCCCCTACAGCTTTCCAAAAACCTAACCCTAACACTACCCCTGGCTCGGGCTCCTGAGACCTCACCTTGACCATTGACGTCATCCATGCCTCACCATAAACCTGATCCACCATCTTTTGCACCCTGTCACATCAGACTCAGAAGCTATCTCTATCCGTAAAGAGAATGTTTCTGTATACCAGAGAGAACACAGAATTTTAACCCTGCAACTGATGCCTGGACCTGTATACAGTGTGTCAGCATCGGAGACACCCAGGGATCTCCCAACACGGAAACACAATTTCACAGTCACAGTCACATCAGAGCTAGACCTTAAGTCTTATAATTAACTTATTCTTTCTGTACTAGAGCCCGAAACAGTAATTCTAACACTAGCCATGACTCTTGGACATACCCCTTAATCGTAACCATTGGCATCACTCACGCTTCATCGTAATCCTTTTCCTCAATCCCGCACTTGCCCTCCCATCAGAGAGAAATCTGAAGCCTTTCCATAACCCTATCCTTCCTGTACACCTTACAGAACAAAACTAAACTTACTCTAGCCCTTGGGACTATACCTGAACCGACACCATCAGCTTCAACGTCTGTCATGCCGCACCATAAGCCTGAATCTCAAGGTCGCCGTCACCCGCACGTCAGGGACAGATGCGAACTCTAAATGTAACTGCATAATCCTGTCAATCGTACTGAACACCTAAACCTAACCCTAGTGCCAAGCCCTGGACTAGGTTTTTCACCCGCAGCAATGATGTCAACTACGACACATCTTAATTCGGAGCTTGAATCTCACACTCGCACTGACATTAGAAGAGAACCCTAGTTCTTTCGGAAACCGTCATTTCCGCACTGAATTTCTCTTACAGATAACCCTTAGCGTATCCCAGGCCCCTTTCACTGAACCGCCACCATCAGCATCGACGTCTGTCATTCCTCCCCATAATCCTGAAGCTCGTTCTGGACGCTGCCCTCATGTCAGAGTCGGATCAGTACTCTAACTGTCACTCAATCTGCAGCATACTCCTTACCTTACAACTAATGCTGACCCTATCCCTGGTACCGGGATCTGACACTTCACCTTCATCATTGTTGTGACCCTCACTTCACCTGAAACTTAAACTTATTCTTGCACTCACCCTCACATCAGAGGCGGTTCCGAATTCTAACTGCAACCCTACTTCACCCGTACTCCTTATCAAACCCATAACCCTACCCTAGATCTGAACCTTGAATCAGATTATTCACCTTCATCGTTGCTACCCACTATGACACCCTTAATGGTGTGACTCGATCTCACACTCGCCCTCAATTTAGAATTGCACCCTAATTCTGTCCATAACCATATTATCTGCATAAACCTGCATAGACCTTTCCTTACAGAAAACTCTAACCCTGAAACAGGATCCTTTACCTGCATGCTCACCACCAGCATTGATGTCACCGATGCCATACCTCAATGATGAAGTCCAAACTGGCCTTCACGCACAAGTCAGAGTAGGATCCTCTATCTAAACATAACCACATCCACGGCATAAACTAAAACAATTCCCTATCCCTAACCCTAGCACATACCTGTGGCCTGACCATCCATAATCTCCATGGATGTGACCCTTGCCTCATTGTAAGCCTGCGACTGAATTGGACAGTTGCCCTAACCTTGCAGAAGGACCCTCAGTCTAAACGTACCAATACCCTGCCCTACAGCTTTCCAAAATCCTAACCCTAACCCTAGCCCTGGCTCGTGGTCCTGACACCTCACCTTGACCATTGACGTCAACCATGCCTCACCGTAAACCTGATCCACCATCTTGAACTCCCTTTCTCATCAGAACTAGAAGCCAACTCTATCCATAAAGCCACTGTCTCTGCATACCAGAGAGAACAAAAAATTTTAACTCTAAATCTGGTGCCTGGACCTACACACAAAGCGTCATTATCACAAACACCCAGGGATCTCCTCAACACGGAAACGCAAATTCACACTCGCACTCACAACAGAGGTAGACCCTAACCCTAATAATTAACTTATCCTTTCTGCACAACAGCCCTAACCTCTATATTCAAAGCCTAGCCATGACTCTTGGACCTGCCCCTTCACCATAACCGTTGGCATCACCTGCGCTTCATCGTAATCCTAATCTTCAATCCCGAACGTGCCCTCCCATCGGAGAGAAACTCGAAATTTTTCCATAAACCTATCCTTCTTCTACACCTTACAGAACACAATAAACTTACTCTAGCCCTCGGCATTTTACCTGATCCAAAACCAACAGCCTCAATGTCTGTCTTGCCGCACCATAAGCCTGAAGCTCAAGGTGGCCCTCGCCCTCACTTCAGGGTCAGATGCAAACTCTAAATGTTACTCCACATTCCTGTAAATCTTACTGAACACCTAACCCTAACCCTAGCGCGAAGCCTTGGACTAGATTCTTCACCTACAATATTGATGTCAACTAAGACACATCTTAACTCGGAGCCTGAATTTCACATTCTCAATCACAACAGAAGAGAACCCTTATTCTCTCGGTAACCGTCTCTTCCGCAGAGATTTTCTCTTACACATAGCCGTAACCCTCTCCCAGGACCCTTTCACTGAACCGCTACCATCAGCATCGACGTCTGTCATTCGTTCCCACAACCCTGAAGCTCGTTCTGGCCACTGCCCTCTTGTCAGAGTCGGATCACAACGCTAAATGTCACTCAATTTTCCGCAGACTCCTTACCTTACAACTAATGCCAACCCTATCCCTGGTGCCAGGATCTGACACTTCACCTTCATCATTGATGTCACACTCACTTCACCTTAAACCTTAAACTTATTCTTGCACAAAACCTCACATCAGAGGTGGATCCGAATTCTAACTGCAACCCTATCTTACCCGTACTCCTTATCGAACACATAACACTAACCCTAGATCTGACCCTTGAACCAGAATCTTCACCTTCACCGTTGCTATCAACTATGACTCCCTTAATCCTCTGACTCGATCTCACACTCACACTCAATTCAGAATTTTTCGCAAATTCTGTCCATAACCATATTTTCTGCATAGACCTCTCCTTACAGAAAACCCTAACCCTAGCCCCGGATCCTTAACCTGAATGCTCACCATCAGCATTGGTGTCACCGATGCCACATCTTGATGATGAAGTCCAAGCTGGCCTTCACCCACACGTCAGAGTAGGATGCTTAATCTAAATATAACCACATCCACCGCATAAACTTTAGACAATTGCCTAACCCTAACCCTAGCACATTCCTGTGACCTGAGCCTCCAAAATCATCATGGACGTCACCCTTGCCTCACTGCGACTCAGTTGGACAGTTGCCCTAAACTTGGAGAAGGACCCTCAGTCTAAACGTACCAATTGCCTGCCCCTACAGCTTTCCAAAGACCTAACCCTAACACTACCCCTGGCTCGGGCTCCTGAGACCTCACCTTGACCATTGACGTCATCCATGCCTCACCATAAACCTGATCCACCATCTTGCGCACCCTGTCACATCAGACTCAGAAGCTATCTCTATCCGTAAAGAGAATGTTTCTGTATACCAGAGAGAACACAGAATTTTAACCCTGCAACTGATGCCTGGACCTGTATACAGTGTGTCAGCATCGGAGACACCCAGGGATCTCCCAACACGGAAACACAATTTCACAGTCACAGTCACATCAGAGCTAGACCTTAAGTCTTATAATTAACTTATTCTTTCTGTACTAGAGCCCGAAGCAGTAATTCTAACCCTAGCCATGACTCTTGGACATGCCCCTTAATCGTAACCATTGGCATCAATCACGCTTCATCGTAATCCTTTACCTCAATCCCGCACTTGCCCTCCCATCAGAGAGAAACCTGAAGCCTTTCCATAACCCTATCCTTCCTGTACACCTTACAGAACAAAACTAAACTTACTCTAGCCCTTGGGACTATACCTGAACCGACACCATCAGCTTCAACGTCTGTCATGCCGCACCATAAGCCTGAATCTCAAGGTCGCCGTCACCCTCACGTCAGGGACAGATGCGAACTCTAAATGTAACTGCATAATCCTGTCAATCTTACTGAACACCTAACCCTAACCCTAGTGCCAAGCCCTGGACTAGATTTTTCACCCGCAGCAATGATGTCAACTACGACACATCTTAATTCGGAGCTTGAATCTCACACTCGCACTGACATCAGAAGAGAACCCTAATTCTTTCGGAAACCGTCTTTTCCGCACTGATTTTCTCTTACAGATAACCCTAAGCGTATCCCAGGCCCCTTTCACTGAACCGCCACCATCAGCATCGACGTCTGTCATTCCTCCCCATAATCCTGAAGCTCGTTCTGGACGCTGCCCTCATGTCAGAGTCGGATCAGTACTCTAACTGTCACTCAATCTGCAGCATACTCCTTACCTTACAACTAATGCTGACCCTATCCCTGGTACCGGGATCTGACACTTCACCTTCATCATTGTTGTGACCCTCACTTCACCTGAAACTTAAACTTATTCTTGCACTCACCCTCACATCAGATGCGGATCCGAATTCTAACTGCAACCCTACTTCACCCGTACTCCTTATCAAACCCATAACCCTACCCTAGATCTGAACCTTGAATCAGATTATTCACCTTCATCGTTGCTACCCACTATGACACCCTTAATGGTGTGACTCGATCTCACACTCGCCCTCAATTTAGAATTGCACCCTAATTCTGTCCATAACCATATTATCTGCATAAACCTGCATAGACCTTTCCTTACAGAAAACTCTAACCCTGGAACAGGTTCCTTTACCTGCATGCTCACCACCAGCATTGATGTCACCGATGCCATACCTTAATTATGAAGTCCAAACTGGCCTTCACCCACACGTCAGAGTAGGATCCTCTATCTAAACATAACCACATCCACGGCATAAACTAAAACAATTCCCTATCCCTAACCCTAGCACATACCTGTGGCCTGACCATCCATAATCTCCATGGATGTGACCCTTGCCTCATTGTAAGCCTGCGACTGAATTGGACAGTTGCCCTAACCTTGCAGAAGGACCCTCAGTCTAAACGTACCAATACCCTGCCCCTAAGGCTTTCCAAAATCCTAACCCTAACCCTAGCCCTGGCTCGTGGTCCTGACACCTCACCTTGACCATTGACGTCAACCATGCCTCACCGTAAACCTGATCCACCATCTTGAACTCCCTTTCTCATCAGAACTTGAAGCCAACTCTATCCATAAAGCCACTGTCTCTGCATACCAGAGAGAACAAAAAATTTTAACTCTAAAACTGGTGCCTGGACCTACACACAAAGCGTCATTTTCACAAACACCCAGGGATCTCCTCAACACGGAAACGCAAATTCACACTCGCACTCACATCAGAGGTAGACCCTAACCCTAATAATTAACTTATCCTTTCTGCACAACAGCCCTAACCTCTATATTCAAAGCCTATCCATGACTCTTGGACCTGCCCCTTCACCATAACCGTTGGCATCACCTGCGCTTCATCGTAATCCTAATCTTCAATCCCGAACGTGCCCTCCCATCGGAGAGAAACTCGAAATTTTTCCATAAACCTATCCTTCTTCTACACCTTACAGAACACAATAAACTTACTCTAGCCCTCGGCATTTTACCTGATCAAAAACCAACACTTCTTCTACACCTTACAGAACACAATAAACTTACTCTAGCCCTCGGCATTTTACCTGATCCAAAACCAACAGCCTCAATGTCTGTCTTGCCGCACCATAAGCCTGAAGCTCAAGGTGGCCCTCGCCCTCACTTCAGGGTCAGATGCAAACTCTAAATGTTACTCCACATTCTTGTAAATCTTACTGAACACCTAACCCTAACCCTAGCGCGAAGCCTTGGACTAGATTCTTCACCTACAACATTGATGTCAACTAAGACACATCTTAACTCGGAGCCTGAATTTCACATTCTCAATCACAACAGAAGAGAACCCTTATTCTCTCGGTAACCGTCTCTTCCGCAGAGATTTTCTCTTACACATAGCCCTAACACTCTCCCAGGACCGTTTCACTGAACCGCTACCATCAGCATCGACGTCTGTCATTCGTTCCCACAACCCTGAAGCTCGTTCTGGCCACTGCCCTCTTGTCAGAGTCGGATCAGAACGCTAAATGTCACTCAATTTTGCGCAGACTCCTTACCTTACAACTAATGCCAACCCTATCCCTGGTGCCAGGATCTGACACTTCACCTTCATCATTGATGTCACACTCACTTCACCTTAAACCTTAAACTTATTCTTGCCCAAAACCTCACATCAGAGGTGGATCCGAATTCTAACTGCAACCCTATCTCACCCGTACTCCTTATCGAACACATAACACTAACCCTAGATCTGACCCTTGAACCAGAATCTTCACCTTCACCGTTGCTATCAACTATGACTCCCTTAATCCTCTGACTCGATCTCACACTCACACTCAATTCAGAATTTTTCGCAAATTCTGTCCATAACCATATTTTCTGCATAGACCTCTCCTTACAGAAAACCCTAACCCTAGCCCCGGATCATTAACCTGAATGCTCACCGTCAGCATCGGTGTCACCGATGCCACATCTTGATGATGAAGTCCAAGCTGGACTTCACCCACACGTCATAGTAGGATGCTTAATCTAAACATAACCACATCCACCGCATAAACTTTAGACAATTGCCTAACCCTAACCCTAGAACATTCCTGTGACCTGAGCCTCCAAAATCATCATGGACGTCACCCTTGCCTCACTGCGACTCAGTTGGACAGTTGCCCTAAACTTGGAGAAGGACCCTCAGTCTAAACGTACCAATTGCCTGCCCCTACAGCTTTCCAAAGACCTAACCCTAACACTACCCCTGGCTCAGGCTCCTGAGACCTCACCTTGACCATTGACGTCATCCATGCCTCACCATAAACCTGATCCACCATCTTGCGCACCCTGTCACATCAGACTCAGAAGCTATCTCTATCCGTAAAGAGAATGTTTCTGTATACCAGAGAGAACACAGAATTTTAACCCTGCAACTGATGCCTGGACCTGTATACAGTGTGTCAGCATCGGAGACACCCAGGGATCTCCCAACACGGAAACACAATTTCACAGTCACAGTCACATCAGAGCTAGACCTTAAGTCTTATAATTAACTTATTCTTTCTGTACTAGAGCCCGAACCAGTAATTCTATCCCTAGCCATGACTCTTGGACATGCCCCTTAATCGTAACCATTGGCATCAATCACGCTTCATCGTAATCCTTTACCTCAATCCCGCACTTGCCCTCCCATCAGAGAGAAACCTGAAGCCTTTCCATAACCCTATCCTTCCTGTACACCATACAGAACAAAACTAAACTTACTCTAGCCCTTGGGACTATACCTGAACCGACACCATCAGCTTCAACGTCTGTCATGCCGCACCATAAGCCTGAATCTCAAGGTCGCCGTCACCCGCACGTCAGGGACAGATGCGAACTCTAAATGTAACTGCATAATCCTGTCAATCGTACTGAACACCTAACCCTAACCCTAGTGCCAAGCCCTGGACTAGATTTTTCACCCGCAGCAATGATGTCAACTACGACACATCTTAATTCGGAGCTTGAATCTCACACTCGCACTGACATCAGAAGAGAACTCTAGTTCTTTCGGAAACCGTCTTTTCCGCACTGATTTTCTCTTACAGATAACCCTAAGCGTATCCCAGGCCCCTTTCACTGAACCGCCACCATCAGCATCGACGTCTGTCATTCCTCCCCATAATCCTGAAGCTCGTTCTGGACGCTGCCCTCATGTCAGAGTCGGATCAGTACTCTAACTGTCACTCAATCTGCAGCATACTCCTTACCTTACAACTAATGCTGACACTATCCCTGGTACCGGGATCTGACACTTCACCTTCATCATTGTTGTGACCCTCACTTCACCTGAAACTTAAACTTATTCTTGCACTCATCCTCACATCAGATGCGGATCCGATTTCTAACTGCAACCCTACTTCACCCGTACTCCTTATCAAACCCATAACCCTACCCTAGATCTGAACCTTGAATCAGATTATTCACCTTCATCGTTGCTACCCACTATGACACCCTTAATGGTGTGACTCGATCTCACACTCGCCCTCAATTTAGAATTGCACCCTAATTCTGTCCATAACCATATTATCTGCATAAACCTGCATAGACCTTTCCTTACAGAAAACTCTAACCCTGGAACAGGTTCCTTTACCTGCATGCTCACCACCAGCATTGATGTCACCGATGCCATACCTTAATGATGAAGTCCAAACTGGCCTTCACCCACACGTCAGAGTAGGATCCTCTATCTAAACATAACCACATCCACGGCATAAACTAAAACAATTCCCTATCCCTAACCCTAGCACTTACCTGTGGCCTGACTATCCATAATCTCCATGGATGTGACCCTTGCCTCATTGTAAGCCTGCGACTGAATTGGACAGTTGCCCTAACCTTGCAGAAGGACCCTCAGTCTAAACGTACCAATACCCTGCCCCTACGGCTTTCCAAAATCCTAACCCTAACCCTAGCCGTGGCTCGTGGTCCTGACACCTCACCTTGACCATTGACGTCAACCATGCCTCACCGTAAACCTGATCCACCATCTTGAACTCCCTTTCTCATCAGAACTAGAAGCCAACTCTATCCATAAAGCCACTGTCTCTGCATACCAGAGAGAACAAAAAATTTTAACTCTAAAACTGGTGCCTGGACCTACACACAAAGCGTCATTATCACAAACACCCAGGGATCTCCTCAACACGGAAACGCAAATTCACACTCGCACTCACATCAGAGGTAGACCCTAACCCTAATAATTAACTTATCCTTTCTGCACAACAACCCTAACCTCTATATTCAAAGCCTAGCCATGACTCTTGGACCTGCCCCTTCACCATAACCGTTGGCATCACCTGCGCTTCATCGTAATCCTAATCTTCAAGCCCGAACGTGCCCTCCCATCGGAGAGAAACTCGAAATTTTTCCATAAACCTATCCTTCTTCTACACCTTACAGAACACAATAAACTTACTCTAGCCCTCGGCATTTTACCTGATCCAAAACCAACAGCGTCAATGTCTGTCTTGCCGCACCATAAGCCTGAAGCTCAAGGTGGCCCTCGCCCTCACTTCAGGGTCAGATGCAAACTCTAAATGTTACTCCACATTCCTGTAAATCTTACTGAACACCTAACCCTAACCGTAGCGCGAAGCCTTGGACTAGATTCTTCACCTACAACATTGATGTCAACTAAGACACATCTTAACTCGGAGCCTGAATTTCACATTCTCAATCACAACAGAAGAGAACCCTTATTCTCTCGGTAACCGTCTCTTCCGCAGAGATTTTCTCTTACACATAGCCCTAACCCTCTCCCAGGACCCTTTCACTGAACCGCTACCATCAGCATCGACGTCTGTCATTCGTTCCCACAACACTGAAGCTCGTTCTGGCCACTGCCCTCTTGTCAGAGTCGGATCAGAACGCTAAATGTCACTCAATTTTCCGCAGACTCCTTACCTTACAACTAATGCCAACCCTATCCCTGGTGCCAGGATCTGACACTTCACCTTCATCATTGATGTCACACTCACTTCACCTTAAACCTTAAACTTATTCTAGCCCAAAACCTCACATCAGAGGTGGATCCGAATTCTAACTGCAACCCTATCTCACCCGTACTCCTTATCGAACACATAACACTAACCCTAGATCTGACCCTTGAACCAGAATCTTCACCTTCACCGTTGCTATCAACTATGACTCCCTTAATCCTCTGACTCGATCTCACACTCACACTCAATTCAGAATTTTTCGCAAATTCTGTCCATAACCATATTTTCTGCATAGACCTCTCCTTACAGAAAACCCTAACCCTAGCCCCGGATCCTTAACCTGAATGCTCACCGTCAGCATTGGTGTCACCGATGCCACATCTTGATGATGAAGTCCAAGCTGGCCTTCACCCACACGTCAGAGTAGGATGCTTAATCTAAACATAACCACATCCACCGCATAAACTTTAGACAATTGCCTAACCCTAACCCTAGAACATTCCTGTGACCTGAGCCTCCAAAATCATCATGGACGTCACCCTTGCCTCACTGCGACTCAGTTGGACAGTTGCCCTAAACTTGGAGAAGGACCCTCAGTCTAAACGTACCAATTGCCTGCCCCTACAGCTTTCCAAAGACCTAACCCTAACACTACCCCTGGCTCGGGCTCCTGAGACCTCACCTTGACCATTGACGTCATCCATGCCTCACCATAAACCTGATCCACCATCTTGCGCACCCTGTCACATCAGACTCAGAAGCTATCTCTATCCGTAAAGAGAATGTTTCTGTATACCAGAGAGAACACAGAATTTTAACCCTGCAACTGATGCCTGGACCTGTATACAGTGTGTCAGCATCGGAGACACCCAGGGATCTCCCAACACGGAAACACAATTTCACAGTCACAGTCCCATCAGAGCTAGACCTTAAGTCTTATAATTAACTTATTCTTTCTGTACTAGAGCCCGAACCAGTAATTCTAACCCTAGCCATGACTCTTGGACATGCCCCTTAATCGTAACCATTGGCATCAATCACGCTTCATCGTAATCCTTTACCTCAATCCCGCACTTGCCCTCCCATCAGAGAGGAACCTGAAGCCTTTCCATAACCCTATCCTTCCTGTACACCATACAGAACAAAACTAAACTTACTCTATCCCTTGGGACTATACCTGAACCGACACCATCAGCTTCAACGTCTGTCATGCCGCACCATAAGCCTGAATCTCAAGGTCGCCGTCACCCGCACGTCAGGGACAGATGCGAACTCTAAATGTAACTGCATAATCCTGTCAATCGTACTGAACACCTAACCCTAACCCTAGTGCCAAGCCCTGGACTAGATTTTTCACCCGCAGCAATGATGTCAACTACGACACATCTTAATTCGGAGCTTGAATCTCACACTCGCACTGACATCAGAAGAGAACTCTAGTTCTTTCGGAAACCGTCTTTTCCGCACTGATTTTCTCTTACAGATAACCCTAAGCGTATCCCAGGCCCCTTTCACTGAACCGCCACCATCAGCATCCACGTCTGTCATTCCTCCCCATAATCCTGAAGCTCGTTCTGGACGCTGCCCTCATGTCAGAGTCGGATCAGTACTCTAACTGTCACTCAATCTGCAGCATACTCCTTACCTTACAACTAATGCTGACCCTATCCCTGGTACCGGGATCTGACACTTCACCTTCATCATTGTTGTGACCCTCACTTCACCTGAAACTTAAACTTATTCTTGCACTCATCCTCACATCAGATGCGGATCCGATTTCTAACTGAACCCTACTTCACCCGTACTCCTTATCAAACCCATAACCCTACCCTAGATCTGAACCTTGAATCAGATTATTCACCTTCATCGTTGCTACCCACTATGACACCCTTAATGGTGTGACTCGATCTCACACTCGCCCTCAATTTAGAATTGCACCCTAATTCTGTCCATAACCATATTATCTGCATAAACCTGCATAGACCTTTCCTTACAGAAAACTCTAACCCTGGAACAGGTTCCTTTACCTGCATGCTCACCACCAGCATTGATGTCACCGATGCCATACCTTAATGATGAAGTCCAAACTGGCCTTCACCCACACGTCAGAGTAGGATCCTCTATCTAAACATAACCACATCCACGGCATAAACTAAAACAATTCCCTATCCCTAACCCTAGCACATACCTGTGGCCTGACTATCCATAATCTCCATGGATGTGACCCTTGCCTCATTGTAAGCCTGCGACTGAATTGGACAGTTGCCCTAACCTTGCAGAAGGACCCTCAGTCTAAACGTACCAATACCCTGCCCCTACGGCTTTCCAAAATCCTAACCCTAACCCTAGCCCTGGTTCGTGGTCCTGACACCTCACCTTGACCATTGACGTCAACCATGCCTCACCGTAAACCTGATCCACCATCTTGAACTCCCTTTCTCATCAGAACTAGAAGCCAACTCTATCCATAAAGCCACTGTCTCTGCATACCAGAGAGAACAAAAAATTTTAACTCTAAAACTGGTGCCTGGACCTACACACAAAGCGTCATTATCACAAACACCCAGGGATCTCCTCAACACGGAAACGCAAATTCACACTCGCACTCACATCAGAGGTAGACCCTAACCCTAATAATTAACTTATCCTTTCTGCACAACAGCCCTAACCTCTATATTCAAAGCCTAGCCATGACTCTTGGACCTGCCCCTTCACCATAACCGTTGGCATCACCTGCGCTTCATCGTAATCCTAATCTTCAATCCCGAACGTGCCCTCCCATCGGAGAGAAACTCGAAATTTTTCCATAAACCTATCCTTCTTCTACACCTTACAGAACACAATAAACTTACTCTAGCCCTCGGCATTTTACCTGATCCAAAACCAACAGCCTCAATGTCTGTCTTGCCGCACCATAAGCCTGAAGCTCAAGGTGGCCCTCGCCGTCACTTCAGGGTCAGATGCAAACTCTAAATGTTACTCCACATTCCTGTAAATCTTACTGAACACCTAACCCTAACCCTAGCGCGAAGCCTTGGACTAGATTCTTCACCTACAACATTGATGTCAACTAAGACACATCTTAACTCGGAGCCTGAATTTCACATTCTCAATCACAACAGAAGAGAACCCTTATTCTCTCGGTAACCGTCTCTTCCGCAGAGATTTTCTCTTACACATAGCCCTAACCCTCTCCCAGGACCGTTTCACTGAACCGCTACCATCAGCATCGACGTCTGTCATTCGTTCCCACAACCCTGAAGCTCGTTCTGGCCACTGCCCTCTTGTCAGAGTCGGATCAGAACGCTAAATGTCACTCAATTTTCCGCAGACTCCTTACCTTACATCTAATGCCAACCCTATCCCTGGTGCCAGGATCTGACACTTCACCTTCATCATTGATGTCACACTCACTTCACCTTAAACCTTAAACTTATTCTTGCACAAAACCTCACATCAGAGGTGGATCCGAATTCTAACTGCAACCCTATCTCACCCGTACTCCTTATCGAACACATAACACTAACCCTAGATCTGACCCTTGAACCAGAATCTTCACCTTCACCGTTGCTATCAACTATGACTCCCTTAATCCTCTGACTCGATCTCACACTCACACTCAATTCAGAATTTTTCGCAAATTCTGTCCATAACCATATTTTCTGCATAGACCTCTCCTTACAGAAAACCCTAACCCTAGCCCCGGATCCTTAACCTGAATGCTCACCGTCAGCATCGGTGTCACCGATGCCACATCTTGTTGATGATATCCAAGCTGGCCTTCACCCACACGTCAGAGTAGGATGCTTAATCTAAACATAACCACATCCACCGCATAAACTTTAGACAATTGCCTAACCCTAACCCTAGAACATTCCTGTGACCTGAGCCTCCAAAATCATCATGGACGTCACCCTTGCCTCACTGCGACTCAGTTGGACAGTTGCCCTAAACTTGGAGAAGGACCCTCAGTCTAAACGTACCAATTGCCTGCCCCTACAGCTTTCCAAAGACCTAACCCTAACACTACCCCTGGCTCGGGCTCCTGAGACCTCACCTTGACCATTGACGTCATCCATGCCTCACCATAAACCTGATCCACCATCTTGCGCACCCTGTCACATCAGACTCAGAAGCTATCTCTATCCGTAAAGAGAATGTTTCTGTATACCAGAGAGAACACAGAATTTTAACCCTGCAACTGATGCCTGGACCTGTATACAGTGTGTCAGCATCGGAGACACCCAGGGATCTCCCAACACGGAAACACAATTTCACAGTCACAGTCACATCATAGCTAGACCTTAAGTCTTATAATTAACTTATTCTTTCTGTACTAGAGCCCGAACCAGTAATTCTAACCCTAGCCATGACTCTTGGACATGCCCCTTAATCGTAACCATTGGCATCAGTCACGCTTCATCGTAATCCTTTACCTCAATCCCGTACTTGCCCTCCCATCAGAGAGAAACCTGAAGCCTTTCCATAACCCTATCCTTCCTGTACACCATACAGAACAAAACGAAACTTACTCTAGCCCTTGGGACTATACCTGAACCGACACCATCAGCTTCAACGTCTCTCATGCCGCACCATAAGCCTGAATCTCAAGGTCGCCGTCACCCGCACGTCAGGGACAGATGCGAACTCTAAATGTAACTGCATAATCCTGTCAATCGTACTGAACACCTAACCCTAACCCTAGTGCCAAGCCCTGGACTAGATTTTTCACTCGCAGCAATGATGTCAACTACGACACATCTTAATTCGGAGCTTGAATCTCACACTCGCACTGACATCAGAAGAGAACCCTAGTTCTTTCGGAAACCGTCTTTTCCGCACTGATTTTCTCTTACAGATAACCCTAAGCGTATCCCAGGCCCCTTTCACTGAACCGCCACCATCAGCATCGACGTCTGTCATTCCTCCCCATAATCCTGAAGCTCGTTCTGGACGCTGCCCTCATGTCAGAGTCGGATCAGTACTCTAACTGTCACTCAATCTGCAGCATACTCCTTACCTTACAACTAATGCTGACCCTATCCCTGGTACCGGGATCTGACACTTCACCTTCATCATTGTTGTGACCCTCACTTCACCTGAAACTTAAACTTATTCTTGCACTCACCCTCACATCAGAGGCGGATCCGAATTCTAACTGCAACCCTACTTCACCCGTACTCCTTATCAAACCCATAACCCTACCCTAGATCTGAACCTTGAATCAGATTATTCACCTTCATCGTTGCTACCCACTATGACACCCTTAATGGTGTGACTCGATCTCACACTCGCCCTCAATTTAGAATTGCACCCTAATTCTGTCCATAACCATATTATCTGCATAAACCTGCATAGACCTTTCCTTACAGAAAACTCTAACCCTGGAACAGGTTCCTTTACCTGCATGCTCACCACCAGCATTGATGTCACCGATGCCATACCTTAATGATGAAGTCCAAACTGGCCTTCACCCACACGTCAGAGTAGGATCCTCTATCTAAACATAACCACATCCACGGCATAAACTAAAACAATTCCCTATCCTAACCCTAGCACATACCTGTGGCCTGACCATTCATAATTTCCATGGATGTGACCCTTGCCTCATTGTAAGCCTGCGACTGAATTGGACAGTTGCCCTAACCTTGCAGAAGGACCCTCAGTCTAAACGTACCAATACCCTGCCCCTACGGCTTTCCAAAATCCTAACCCTAACCCTAGCCCTGGCTCGTGGTCCTGACACCTCACCTTGACCATTGACGTCAACCATGCCTCACCGTAAACCTGATCCACCATCTTGAACTCCCTTTCTCATCAGAACTAGAAGCCAACTCTATCCATAAAGCCACTGTCTCTGCATACCAGAGAGAACAAAAAATTTTAACTCTAAAACTGGTGCCTGGACCTACACACAAAGCGTCATTATCACAAACACCCAGGGATCTCCTCAACACGGAAACGCAAATTCACACTCGCACTCACATCAGAGGTAGACCCTAACCCTAATAATTAACTTATCCTTTCTGCACAACAGCCCTAACCTCTATATTCAAAGCCTAGCCATGACTCTTGGACCTGCCCCTTCACCATAACCGTTGGCATCACCTGCGCTTCATCGTAATCCTAATCTTCAAACCCGAACGTACCCTCCCATCGGAGAGAAACTCGAAATTTTTCCATAAACCTATCCTTCTTCTACACCTTACAGAACACAATAAACTTACTCTAGCCCTCGGCATTTTACCTGATCCAAAAAAAACAGCCTCAATGTCTGTCTTGCCGCACCATAAGCCTGAAGCTCAAGGTGGCCCTCGCCCTCACTTCAGGGTCAGATGCAAACTCTAAATGTTACTCCACATTCCTGTAAATCTTACTGAACACCTAACCCTAACCCTAGCGCGAAGCCTTGGACTAGATTCTTCACCTGCAACATTGATGTCAACTAAGACACATCTTAACTCGGAGCCTGAATTTCACATTCTCAATCACAACAGAAGAGAACCCTTATTCTCTCGGTAACCGTCTCTTCCGCAGAGATTTTCTCTTACAGATAGCCCTAACCCTCTCCCAGGACCCTTTCACTGAACCGCTACCATCAGCATCGACGTCTGTCATTCGTTCCCACAACCCTGAAGCTCGTTCTGGCCACTGCCCTCTTGTCAGAGTCGGATCAGAACGCTAAATGTCACTCAATTTTCCGCAGACTCCTTACCTTACAACTAATGCCAACCCTATCCCTGGTGCCAGGATCTGACACTTCACCTTCATCATTGATGTCACACTCACTTCACCTTAAACCTTAAACTTATTCTTGCACAAAACCTCACATCAGAGGTGGATCCGAATTCTAACTGCAACCCTATCTCACCCGTACTCCTTATCGAACACATAACCCTAACCCTAGATCTGACCCTTGAACCAGAATCTTCACCTTCACCGTTGCTATCAACTATGACTCCCTTAATCCTCTGACTCGATCTCACACTCACACTCAATTCAGAATTTTTCGCAAATTCTGTCCATAACCATATTTTCTGCATAGACCTTTCCTTACAGAAAACCCTAACCCTAGCCCCGGATCCTTAACCTGAATCCTCACCGTCAGCATCGGTGTCACCGATGCCACATCTTGATGATGAAGTCCAAGCTGGCCTTCACCCACACGTCAGAGTAGGATGCTTAATCTAAACATAACCACATCCACCGCATAAACTTTAGACAATTGCCTAACCCTAACCCTAGCACATTCCTGTGACCTGAGCCTCCAAAATCATGAAGGACGTCACCCTTGCCTCACTGCGACTCAATTGGACAGTTGCCCTAAACTTGGAGAAGGACCCTCAGTCTAAACGTACCAATTGCCTGCCCCTACAGCTTTCCAAAGACCTAACCCTAACACTACCCCTGGCTCGGGCTCCTGAGACCTCACCTTGACCATTGACGTCATCCATGCCTCACCATAAACCTGATCCACCATCTTTTGCACCCTGTCACATCAGACTCAGAAGCTATCTCTATCCGTAAAGAGAATGTTTCTGTATACCAGAGAGAACACAGAATTTTAACCCTGCAACTGATGCCTGGACCTGTATACAGTGTGTCAGCATCGGAGACACCCAGGGATCTCCCAACACGGAAACACAATTTCACAGTCACAGTCACATCAGAGCTAGACCTTAAGTCTTATAATTAACTTATTCTTTCTGTACTAGATCCCGAACCAGTAATTCTAACACTAGCCATGACTCTTGGACATACCCCTTAATCGTAACCATTGGCATCACTCACGCTTCATCGTAATCCTTTTCCTCAATCCCGCACTTGCCCTCCCATCAGAGAGAAACCTGAAGCCTTTCCATAACCCTATCCTTCCTGTACACCTTACAGAACAAAACTAAACTTACTCTAGCCCTTGGGACTATACCTGAACCGACACCATCAGCTTCAACGTCTGTCATGCCGCACCATAAGCCTGAATCTCAAGGTCGCCGTCACCCGCACGTCAGGGACAGATGCGAACTCTAAATGTAACTGCATAATCCTGTCAATCGTACTGAACACCTAAACCTAACCCTAGTGCCAAGCCCTGGACTAGATTTTTCACCCGCAGCAATGATGTCAACTACGACACATCTTAATTTGGAGCTTGAATCTCACACTCGCACTGACATTAGAAGAGAACCCTAGTTCTTTCGGAAACCGTCATTTCCGCACTGAATTTCTCTTACAGATAACCCTAAGCGTATCCCAGGCCCCTTTCACTGAACCGCCACAATCAGCATCGACGTCTGTCATTCCTCCCCATAATCCTGAAGCTCGTTCTGGACGCTGCCCTCATGTCAGAGTCGGATCAGTACTCTAACTGTCACTCAATCTGCAGCATACTCCTTACCTTACAACTAATGCTGACCCTATCCCTGGTACCGGGATCTGACACTTCACCTTCATCATTGTTGTGACCCTCACTTCACCTGAAACTTAAACTTATTCTTGCACTCACCCTCACATCAGAGGCGGTTCCGAATTCTAACTGCAACCCTACTTCACCCGTACTCCTTATCAAACCCATAACCCTACCCTAGATCTGAACCTTGAATCAGATTATTCACCTTCATCGTTGCTACCCACTATGACACCCTTAATGGTGTGACTCGATCTCACACTCGCCCTCAATTTAGAATTGCACCCTAATTCTGTCCATAACCATATTATCTGCATAAACCTGCATAGACCTTTCCTTACAGAAAACTCTAACCCTGAAACAGGATCCTTTACCTGCATGCTCACCACCAGCATTGATGTCACCGATGCCATACCTCAATGATGAAGTCCAAACTGGCCTTCACCCACACGTCAGAGTAGGATCCTCTATCTAAACATAACCACATCCACGGCATAAACTAAAACAATTCCCTATACATAACCCTAGCACATACCTGTGGCCTGACCATCCATAATCTCCATGGATGTGACCCTTGCCTCATTGTCAGCCTGCGGCTGAATTGGACAGTTGCCCTAACCTTGCAGAAGGACCCTCAGTCTAAACGTACCAATACCCTGCCCCTACGGCTTTCCAAAACCCTAACCCTAACCCTAGCCCTGGCTCGTGGTCCTGACACCTCACCTTGACCATTCACGTCAACCATGCCTCACCGTAAACCTGATACACCATCTTGCACTCCCTTTCTCAACAGAACTAGAAGCCAACTCTATCCATAAAGCCACTGTCTCTGCATACCAGAGAGAACAAAAAATTTTAACTCTAAAACTGGTGCCTGGAACTATACACAAAGCGTCATTATCACAAACACCCAGGGATCTCCTCAACACGGAAACGCAAATTCACACTCGCACTCACATCAGAGGTAGACCCTAACCCTAATAATTAACTTATCCTTTCTGCACAACAGCCCTAACCTCTATATTCAAAGCCTAGCCATGACTCTTGGACCTGCCCCTTCACCATAACCGTTGGCATCACCTGCGCTTCATCGTAATCCTAATCTTCAATCCCGAACGTGCCCTCCCATCGGAGAGAAACTCGAAATTTTTCCATAAACCTATCCTTCTTCTACACCTTACAGAACACGATAAACTTACTCTAGCCCTCGGCATTTTACCTGATCCAAAACCAACAGCCTCAATGTCTGTCTTGCCGCACCATAAGCCTGAAGCTCAAGGTGGCCCTCGCCCTCACTTCAGGGTCAGATGCAAACTCTAAATGTTACTCCACATTCCTGTAAATCTTACTGAACACCTAACCCTAACCCTAGCGCGAAGCCTTGGACTAGATTCTTCACCTACAACATTGATGTCAACTAAGACACATCTTAACTCGGAGCCTGAATTTCACATTCTCAATCACAACAGAAGAGAACCCTTATTCTCTCGGTAACCGTCTCTTCCTCAGAGATTTTCTCTTACACATAGCCCTAACCCTCTCCCAGGACCCTTTCACTGAACCGCTACCATCAGCATCGACGTCTGTCATTCGTTCCCACAACCCTGAAGCTCGTTCTGGCCACTGCCCTCTTGTCAGAGTCGGATCACAACGCTAAATGTCACTCAATTTTCCGCAGACTCCTTACCTTACAACTAATGCCAACCCTATCCCTGGTGCCAGGATCTGACACTTCACCTTCATCATTGATGTCACACTCACTTCACCTTAAACCTTAAACTTATTCTTGCCCAAAACCTCACATCAGAGGTGGATCCGAATTCTAACTGCAACCCTATCTCACCCGTACTCCTTATCGAACACATAACACTAACCCTAGATCTGACCCTTGAACCAGAATCTTCACCTTCACCGTTGCTATCAACTATGACTCCCTTAATCCTCTGACTCGATCTCACACTCACACTCAATTCAGAATTTTTCGCAAATTCTGTCCATAACCATATTTTCTGCATAGACCTCTCCTTACAGAAAACCCTAACCCTAGCCCCGGATCCTTAACCTGAATGCTCACCATCAGCATTGGTGTCACCGATGCCACATCTTGATGATGAAGTCCAAGCTGGCCTTCACCCACACGTCAGAGTAGGATGCTTAATCTAAACATAACCACATCCACCGCATAAACTTTAGACAATTGCCTAACCCTAACCCTAGCACATTCCTGTGACCTGAGCCTCCAAAATCATCATGGACGTCACCCTTGCCTCACTGCGACTCAGTTGGACAGTTGCCCTAAACTTGGAGAAGGACCCTCAGTCTAAACGTACCAATTGCCTGCCCCTACAGCTTTCCAAAGACC
Source organism: Manis javanica (assembly GCF_040802235.1). Taxonomy (NCBI): domain Eukaryota; kingdom Metazoa; phylum Chordata; class Mammalia; order Pholidota; family Manidae; genus Manis; species Manis javanica. The sequence continues at coordinate 34,037,644 of NC_133169.1, read as the reverse complement.
TAACCCTAACACTAACCCTGGCTCGGGCTCCTGAGACCTCACCTTGACCATTGACGTCATCCATGCCTCACCATAAACCTGATCCACCATCTTGCGCACCCTGTCACATCAGACTCAGAAGCTATCTCTATCCGTAAAGAGAATGTTTCTGTATACCAGAGAGAACACAGAATTTTAACCCTGCAACTGATGCCTGGACCTGTATACAGTGTGTCAGCATCGGAGACACCCAGGGATCTCCCAACACGGAAACACAATTTCACAGTCACAGTCACATCAGAGCTAGACCTTAAGTCTTATAATTAACTTATTCTTTCTGTACTAGAGCCCGAAGCAGTAATTCTAACCCTAGCCATGACTCTTGGACATGCCCCTTAATCGTAACCATTGGCATCAATCACGCTTCATCGTAATCCTTTACCTCAATCCCGCACTTGCCCTCCCATCAGAGAGAAACCTGAAGCCTTTCCATAACCCTATCCTTCCTGTACACCTTACAGAACAAAACTAAACTTACTCTAGCCCTTGGGACTATACCTGAACCGACACCATCAGCTTCAACGTCTGTCATGCCGCACCATAAGCCTGAATCTCAAGGTCGCCGTCACCCTCACGTCAGGGACAGATGCGAACTCTAAATGTAACTGCATAATCCTGTCAATCTTACTGAACACCTAATCCTAACCCTAGTGCCAAGCCCTGGACTAGATTTTTCACCCGCAGCAATGATGTCAACTACGACACATCTTAATTCGGAGCTTGAATCTCACACTCGCACTGACATCAGAAGAGAACCCTAATTCTTTCGGAAACCGTCTTTTCCGCACTGATTTTCTCTTACAGATAACCCTAAGCGTATCCCAGGCCCCTTTCACTGAACCGCCACCATCAGCATCGACGTCTGTCATTCCTCCCCATAATCCTGAAGCTCGTTCTGGACGCTGCCCTCATGTCAGAGTCGGATCAGTACTCTAACTGTCACTCAATCTGCAGCATACTCCTTACCTTACAACTAATGCTGACCCTATCCCTGGTACCGGGATCTGACACTTCACCTTCATCATTGTTGTGACCCTCACTTCACCTGAAACTTAAACTTATTCTTGCACTCACCCTCACATCAGATGCGGATCCGAATTCTAACTGCAACCCTACTTCACCCGTACTCCTTATCAAACCCATAACCCTACCCTAGATCTGAACCTTGAATCAGATTATTCACCTTCATCGTTGCTACCCACTATGACACCCTTAATGGTGTGACTCGATCTCACACTCGCCCTCAATTTAGAATTGCACCCTAATTCTGTCCATAACCATATTATCTGCATAAACCTGCATAGACCTTTCCTTACAGAAAACTCTAACCCTGGAACAGGTTCCTTTACCTGCATGCTCACCACCAGCATTGATGTCACCGATGCCATACCTTAATGATGAAGTCCAAACTGGCCTTCACCCACACGTCAGAGTAGGATCCTCTATCTAAACATAACCACATCCACGGCATAAACTAAAACAATTCCCTATCCCTAACCCTAGCACATACCTGTGGCCTGACCATCCATAATCTCCATGGATGTGACCCTTGCCTCATTGTAAGCCTGCGACTGAATTGGACAGTTGCCCTAACCTTGCAGAAGGACCCTCAGTCTAAACGTACCAATACCCTGCCCCTTCGGCTTTCCAAAATCCTAACCCTAACCCTAGCCCTGGCTCGTGGTCCTTACACCTCACCTTGACCATTGACGTCAACCATGCCTCACCGTAAACCTGATCCACCATCTTGAACTCCCTTTCTCATCAGAACTTGAAGCCAACTCTATCCATAAAGCCACTGTCTCTGCATACCAGAGAGAACAAAAAATTTTAACTCTAAAACTGGTGCCTGGACCTACACACAAAGCGTCATTATCACAAACACCCAGGGATCTCCTCAACACGGAAACGCAAATTCACACTCGCACTCACATCAGAGGTAGACCCTAACCCTAATAATTAACTTATCCTTTCTGCACAACAGCCCTAACCTCTATATTCAAAGCCTATCCATGACTCTTGGACCTGCCCCTTCACCATAACCGTTGGCATCACCTGCGCTTCATCGTAATCCTAATCTTCAATCCCGAACGTGCCCTCCCATCGGAGAGAAACTCGAAATTTTTCCATAAACCTATCCTTCTTCTACACCTTACAGAACACAATAAACTTACTCTAGCCCTCGGCATTTTACCTGATCCAAAACCAACACTTCTTCTACACCTTACAGAACACAATAAACTTACTCTAGCCCTCGGCATTTTACCTGATCCAAAACCAACAGCCTCAATGTCTGTCTTGCCGCACCATAAGCCTGAAGCTCAAGGTGGCCCTCGCCCTCACTTCAGGGTCAGCTGCAAACTCTAAATGTTACTCCACATTCTTGTAAATCTTACTGAACACCTAACCCTAACCCTAGCGCGAAGCCTTGGACTAGATTCTTCACCTACAACATTGATGTCAACTAAGACACATCTTAACTCGGAGCCTGAATTTCACATTCTCAATCACAACAGAAGAGAACCCTTATTCTCTCGGTAACCGTCTCTTCCGCAGAGATTTTCTCTTACACATAGCCCTAACCGTCTCCCAGGACCGTTTCACTGAACCGCTACCATCAGCATCGACGTCTGTCATTCGTTCCCACAACCCTGAAGCTCGTTCTGGCCACTGCCCTCTTGTCAGAGTCGGATCAGAACGCTAAATGTCACTCAATTTTGCGCAGACTCCTTACCTTACAACTAATGCCAACCCTATCCCTGGTGCCAGGATCTGACACTTCACCTTCATCATTGATGTCACACTCACTTCACCTTAAACCTTAAACTTATTCTTGCCCAAAACCTCACATCAGAGGTGGATCCGAATTCTAACTGCAACCCTATCTCACCCGTACTCCTTATCGAACACATAACACTAACCCTAGATCTGACCCTTGAACCAGAATCTTCACCTTCACCGTTGCTATCAACTATGACTCCCTTAATCCTCTGACTCGATCTCACACTCACACTCAATTCAGAATTTTTCGCAAATTCTGTCCATAACCATATTTTCTGCATAGACCTCTCCTTACAGAAAACCCTAACCCTAGCCCCGGATCATTAACCTGAATGCTCACCGTCAGCATCGGTGTCACCGATGCCACATCTTGATGATGAAGTCCAAGCTGGCCTTCACCCACACGTCAGAGTAGGATGCTTAATCTAAACATAACCACATCCACCGCATAAACTTTAGACAATTGCCTAACCCTAACCCTAGAACATTCCTGTGACCTGAGCCTCCAAAATCATCATGGACGTCACCCTTGCCTCACTGCGACTCAGTTGGACAGTTGCCCTAAACTTGGAGAAGGACCCTCAGTCTAAACGTACCAATTGCCTGCCCCTACAGCTTTCCAAAGACCTAACCCTAACACTACCCCTGGCTCGGGCTCCTGAGACCTCACCTTGACCATTGACGTCATCCATGCCTCACCATAAACCTGATCCACCATCTTGCGCACCCTGTCACATCAGACTCAGAAGCTATCTCTATCCGTAAAGAGAATGTTTCTGTATACCAGAGAGAACACAGAATTTTAACCCTGCAACTGATGCCTGGACCTGTATACAGTGTGTCAGCATCGGAGACACCCAGGGATCTCCCAACACGGAAACACAATTTCACAGTCACAGTCACATCAGAGCTAGACCTTAAGTCTTATAATTAACTTATTCTTTCTGTACTAGAGCCCGAACCAGTAATTCTAACCCTAGCCATGACTCTTGGACATGCCCCTTAATCGTAACCATTGGCATCAATCACGCTTCATCGTAATCCTTTACCTCAATCCCGCACTTGCCCTCCCATCAGAGAGAAACCTGAAGCCTTTCCATAACCCTATCCTTCCTGTACACCATACAGAACAAAACTAAACTTACTCTAGCCCTTGGGACTATACCTGAACCGACACCATCAGCTTCAACGTCTGTCATGCCGCACCATAAGCCTGAATCTCAAGGTCGCCGTCACCCGCACGTCAGGGACAGATGCGAACTCTAAATGTAACTGCATAATCCTGTCAATCGTACTGAACACCTAACCCTAACCCTAGTGCCAAGCCCTGGACTAGATTTTTCACCCGCAGCAATGATGTCAACTACGACACATCTTAATTCGGAGCTTGAATCTCACACTCGCACTGACATCAGAAGAGAACTCTAGTTCTTTCGGAAACCGTCTTTTCCGCACTGATTTTCTCTTACAGATAACCCTAAGCGTATCCCAGGCCCCTTTCACTGAACCGCCACCATCAGCATCGACGTCTGTCATTCCTCCCCATAATCCTGAAGCTCGTTCTGGACGCTGCCCTCATGTCAGAGTCGGATCAGTACTCTAACTGTCACTCAATCTGCAGCATACTCCTTACCTTACAACTAATGCTGACACTATCCCTGGTACCGGGATCTGACACTTCACCTTCATCATTGTTGTGACCCTCACTTCACCTGAAACTTAAACTTATTCTTGCACTCATCCTCACATCAGATGCGGATCCGATTTCTAACTGCAACCCTACTTCACCCGTACTCCTTATCAAACCCATAACCCTACCCTAGATCTGAACCTTGAATCAGATTATTCACCTTCATCGTTGCTACCCACTATGACACCCTTAATGGTGTGACTCGATCTCACACTCGCCCTCAATTTAGAATTGCACCCTAATTCTGTCCATAACCATATTATCTGCATAAACCTGCATAGACCTTTCCTTACAGAAAACTCTAACCCTGGAACAGGTTCCTTTACCTGCATGCTCACCACCAGCATTGATGTCACCGATGCCATACCTTAATGATGAAGTCCAAACTGGCCTTCACCCACACGTCAGAGTAGGATCCTCTATCTAAACATAACCACATCCACGGCATAAACTAAAACAATTCCCTATCCCTAACCCTAGCACATACCTGTGGCCTGACTATCCATAATCTCCATGGATGTGACCCTTGCCTCATTGTAAGCCTGCGACTGAATTGGACAGTTGCCCTAACCTTGCAGAAGGACCCTCAGTCTAAACGTACCAATACCCTGCCCCTACGGCTTTCCAAAATCCTAACCCTAACCCTAGCCGTGGCTCGTGGTCCTGACACCTCACCTTGACCATTGACGTCAACCATGCCTCACCGTAAACCTGATCCACCATCTTGAACTCCCTTTCTCATCAGAACTAGAAGCCAACTCTATCCATAAAGCCACTGTCTCTGCATACCAGAGAGAACAAAAAATTTTAACTCTAAAACTGGTGCCTGGACCTACACACAAAGCGTCATTATCACAAACACCCAGGGATCTCCTCAACACGGAAACGCAAATTCACACTCGCACTCACATCAGAGGTAGACCCTAACCCTAATAATTAACTTATCCTTTCTGCACAACAGCCCTAACCTCTATATTCAAAGCCTAGCCATGACTCTTGGACCTGCCCCTTCACCATAACCGTTGGCATCACCTGCGCTTCATCGTAATCCTAATCTTCAATCCCGAACGTGCCCTCCCATCGGAGAGAAACTCGAAATTTTTCCATAAACCTATCCTTCTTCTACACCTTACAGAACACAATAAACTTACTCTAGCCCTCGGCATTTTACCTGATCCAAAACCAACAGCCTCAATGTCTGTCTTGCCGCACCATAAGCCTGAAGCTCAAGGTGGCCCTCGCCCTCACTTCAGGGTCAGATGCAAACTCTAAATGTTACTCCACATTCCTGTAAATCTTACTGAACACCTAACCCTAACCCTAGCGCGAAGCCTTGGACTAGATTCTTCACCTACAACATTGATGTCAACTAAGACACATCTTAACTCGGAGCCTGAATTTCACATTCTCAATCACAACAGAAGAGAACCCTTATTCTCTCGGTAACCGTCTCTTCCGCAGAGATTTTCTCTTACACATAGCCCTAACCCTCTCCCAGGACCCTTTCACTGAACCGCTACCATCAGCATCGACGTCTGTCATTCGTTCCCACAACACTGAAGCTCGTTCTGGCCACTGACCTCTTGTCAGAGTCGGATCAGAACGCTAAATGTCACTCAATTTTCCGCAGACTCCTTACCTTACAACTAATGCCAACCCTATCCCTGGTGCCAGGATCTGACACTTCACCTTCATCATTGATGTCACACTCACTTCACCTTAAAACTTAAACTTATTCTAGCCCAAAACCTCACATCAGAGGTGGATCCGAATTCTAACTGCAACCCTATCTCACCCGTACTCCTTATCGAACACATAACACTAACCCTAGATCTGACCCTTGAACCAGAATCTTCACCTTCACCGTTGCTATCAACTATGACTCCCTTAATCCTCTGACTCGATCTCACACTCACACTCAATTCAGAATTTTTCGCAAATTCTGTCCATAACCATATTTTCTGCATAGACCTCTCCTTACAGAAAACCCTAACCCTAGCCCCGGATCCTTAACCTGAATGCTCACCGTCAGCATTGGTGTCACCGATGCCACATCTTGATGATGAAGTCCAAGCTGGCCTTCACCCACACGTCAGAGTAGGATGCTTAATCTAAACATAACCACATCCACCGCATAAACTTTAGACAATTGCCTAACCCTAACCCTAGAACATTCCTGTGACCTGAGCCTCCAAAATCATCATGGACGTCACCCTTGCCTCACTGCGACTCAGTTGGACAGTTGCCCTAAACTTGGAGAAGGACCCTCAGTCTAAACGTACCAATTGCCTGCCCCTACAGCTTTCCAAAGACCTAACCCTAACACTACCCCTGGCTCGGGCTCCTGAGACCTCACCTTGACCATTGACGTCATCCATGCCTCACCATAAACCTGATCCACCATCTTGCGCACCCTGTCACATCAGACTCAGAAGCTATCTCTATCCGTAAAGAGAATGTTTCTGTATACCAGAGAGAACACAGAATTTTAACCCTGCAACTGATGCCTGGACCTGTATACAGTGTGTCAGCATCGGAGACACCCAGGGATCTCCCAACACGGAAACACAATTTCACAGTCACAGTCACATCAGAGCTAGACCTTAAGTCTTATAATTAACTTATTCTTTCTGTACTAGAGCCCGAACCAGTAATTCTAACCCTAGCCATGACTCTTGGACATGCCCCTTAATCGTAACCATTGGCATCAATCACGCTTCATCGTAATCCTTTACCTCAATCCCGCACTTGCCCTCCCATCAGAGAGGAACCTGAAGCCTTTCCATAACCCAATCCTTCCTGTACACCATACAGAACAAAACTAAACTTACTCTATCCCTTGGGACTATACCTGAACCGACACCATCAGCTTCAACGTCTGTCATGCCGCACCATAAGCCTGAATCTCAAGGTCGCCATCACCCGCACGTCAGGGACAGATGCGAACTCTAAATGTAACTGCATAATCCTGTCAATCGTACTGAACACCTAACCGTAACCCTAGTGCCAAGCCCTGGACTAGATTTTTCACCCGCAGCAATGATGTCAACTACGACACATCTTAATTCGGAGCTTGAATCTCACACTCGCACTGACATCAGAAGAGAACTCTAGTTCTTTCGGAAACCGTCTTTTCCGCACTGATTTTCTCTTACAGATAACCCTAAGCGTATCCCAGGCCCCTTTCACTGAACCGCCACCATCAGCATCGACGTCTGTCATTCCTCCCCATAATCCTGAAGCTCGTTCTGGACGCTGCCCTCATGTCAGAGTCGGATCAGTACTCTAACTGTCACTCAATCTGCAGCATACTCCTTACCTTACAACTAATGCTGACCCTATCCCTGGTACCGGGATCTGACACTTCACCTTCATCATTGTTGTGACCCTCACTTCACCTGAAACTTAAACTTATTCTTGCACTCATCCTCACATCAGATGCGGATCCGATTTCTAACTGAACCCTACTTCACCCGTACTCCTTATCAAACCCATAACCCTACCCTAGATCTGAACCTTGAATCAGATTATTCACCTTCATCGTTGCTACCCACTATGACACCCTTAATGGTGTGACTCGATCTCACACTCGCCCTCAATTTAGAATTGCACCCTAATTCTGTCCATAACCATATTATCTGCATAAACCTGCATAGACCTTTCCTTACAGAAAACTGTAACCCTGGAACAGGTTCCTTTACCTGCATGCTCACCACCAGCATTGATGTCACCGATGCCATACCTTAATGATGAAGTCCAAACTGGCCTTCACCCACACGTCAGAGTAGGATCCTCTATCTAAACATAACCACATCCACGGCATAAACTAAAACAATTCCCTATCCCTAACCCTAGCACATACCTGTGGCCTGACTATCCATAATCTCCATGGATGTGACCCTTGCCTCATTGTAAGCCTGCGACTGAATTGGACAGTTGCCCTAACCTTGCAGAAGGACCCTCAGTCTAAACGTACCAATACCCTGCCCCTACGGCTTTCCAAAATCCTAACCCTAACCCTAGCCCTGGCTCGTGGTCCTGACACCTCACCTTGACCATTGACGTCAACCATGCCTCACCGTAAACCTGATCCACCATCTTGAACTCCCTTTTTCATCAGAACTAGAAGCCAACTCTATCCATAAAGCCACTGTCTCTGCATACCAGAGAGAACAAAAAATTTTAACTCTAAAACTGGTGCCTGGACCTACACACAAAGCGTCATTATCACAAACACCCAGGGATCTCCTCAACACGGAAACGCATATTCACACTCGCACTCACATCAGAGGTAGACCCTAACCCTAATAATTAACTTATCCTTTCTGCACAACAGCCCTAACCTCTATATTCAATGCCTAGCCATGACTCTTGGACCTGCCCCTTCACCATAACCGTTGGCATCACCTGCGCTTCATCGTAATCCTAATCTTCAATCCCGAACGTGCCCTCCCATCGGAGAGAAACTCGAAATTTTTCCATAAACCTATCCTTCTTCTACACCTTACAGAACACAATAAACTTACTCTAGCCCTCGGCATTTTACCTGATCCAAAACCAACAGCCTCAATGTCTGTCTTGCCGCACCATAAGCCTGAAGCTCAAGGTGGCCCTCGCCCTCACTTCAGGGTCAGATGCAAACTCTAAATGTTACTCCACATTCCTGTAAATCTTACTGAACACCTAACCCTAACCCTAGCGCGAAGCCTTGGACTAGATTCTTCACCTACAACATTGATGTCAACTAAGACACATCTTAACTCGGAGCCTGAATTTCACATTCTCAATCACAACAGAAGAGAACCCTTATTCTCTCGGTAACCGTCTCTTCCGCAGAGATTTTCTCTTACAGATAGCCCTAACCCTCTCCCAGGACCCTTTCACTGAACCGCTACCATCATCATCGACGTCTGTCATTCGTTCCCACAACCCTGAAGCTCGTTCTGGCCACTGCCCTCTTGTCAGAGTCGGATCAGAACGCTAAATGTCACTCAATTTTCCGCAGACTCCTTACCTTACAACTAATGCCAACCCTATCCCTGGTGCCAGGATCTGACACTTCACCTTCATCATTGATGTCACACTCACTTCACCTTAAACCTTAAACTTATTCTTGCCCAAAACCTCACATCAGAGGTGGATCCGAATTCTAACTGCAACCCTATCTCACCCGTACTCCTTATCGAACACATAACACTAACCCTAGATCTGACCCTTGAACCAGAATCTTCACCTTCACCGTTGCTATCAACTATGACTCCCTTAATCCTCTGACTCGATCTCACACTCACACTCAATTCAGAATTTTTCGCAAATTCTGTCCATAACCATATTTTCTGCATAGACCTCTCCTTACAGAAAACCCTAACCCTAGCCCCGGATCCTTAACCTGAATGCTCACCGTCAGCATCGGTGTCACCGATGCCACATCTTGTTGATGATATCCAAGCTGGCCTTCACCCACACGTCAGAGTAGGATGCTTAATCTAAACATAACCACATCCACCGCATAAACTTTAGACAATTGCCTAACCCTAACCCTAGAACATTCCTGTGACCTGAGCCTCCAAAATCATCATGGACGTCACCCTTGCCTCACTGCGACTCAGTTGGACAGTTGCCCTAAACTTGGAGAAGGACCCTCAGTCTAAACGTACCAATTGCCTGCCCCTACAGCTTTCCAAAGACCTAACCCTAACACTACCCCTGGCTCGGGCTCCTGAGACCTCACCTTGACCATTGACGTCATCCATGCCTCACCATAAACCTGATCCACCATCTTGCGCACCCTGTCACATCAGACTCAGAAGCTATCTCTATCCGTAAAGAGAATGTTTCTGTATACCAGAGAGAACACAGAATTTTTATCCCTGCAACTGATGCATGGACCTGTATACAGTGTGTCAGCATCGGAGACACCCAGGGATCTCCCAACACGGAAACACAATTTCACAGTCACAGTCACATCAGAGCTAGACCTTAAGTCTTATAATTAACTTATTCTTTCTGTACTAGAGCCCGAACCAGTAATTCTAACCCTAGCCATGACTCTTGGACATGCCCCTTAATCGTAACCATTGGCATCACTCACGCTTCATCGTAATCCTTTACCTCAATCCCGTACTTGCCCTCCCATCAGAGAGAAACCTGAAGCCTTTCCATAACCCTATCCTTCCTGTACACCATACAGAACAAAACGAAACTTACTCTAGCCCTTGGGACTATACCTGAACCGACACCATCAGCTTCAACGTCTCTCATGCCGCACCATAAGCCTGAATCTCAAGGTCGCCGTCACCCGCACGTCAGGGACAGATGCGAACTCTAAATGTAACTGCATAATCCTGTCAATCGTACTGAACACCTAACCCTAACCCTAGTGCCAAGCCCTGGACTAGATTTTTCACTCGCAGCAATGATGTCAACTACGACACATCTTAATTCGGAGCTTGAATCTCACACTCGCACTGACATCAGAAGAGAACCCTAGTTCTTTCGGAAACCGTCTTTTCCGCACTGATTTTCTCTTACAGATAACCCTAAGCGTATCCCAGGCCCCTTTCACTGAACCGCCACCATCAGCATCGACGTCTGTCATTCCTCCCCATAATCCTGAAGCTCGTTCTGGACGCTGCCCTCATGTCAGAGTCGGATCAGTACTCTAACTGTCACTCAATCTGCAGCATACTCCTTACCTTACAACTAATGCTGACCCTATCCCTGGTACCGGGATCTGACACTTCACCTTCATCATTGTTGTGACCCTCACTTCACCTGAAACTTAAACTTATTCTTGCACTCACCCTCACATCAGAGGCGGATCCGAATTCTAACTGCAACCCTACTTCACCCGTACTCCTTATCAAACCCATAACCCTACCCTAGATCTGAACCTTGAATCAGATTATTCACCTTCATCGTTGCTACCCACTATGACACCCTTAATGGTGTGACTCGATCTCACACTCGCCCTCAATTTAGAATTGCACCCTAATTCTGTCCATAACCATATTATCTGCATAAACCTGCATAGACCTTTCCTTACAGAAAACTCTAACCCTGGAACAGGTTCCTTTACCTGCATGCTCACCACCAGCATTGATGTCACCGATGCCATACCTTAATGATGAAGTCCAAACTGGCCTTCACCCACACGTCAGAGTAGGATCCTCTATCTAAACATAACCACATCCACGGCATAAACTAAAACAATTCCCTATCCCTAACCCTAGCACATACCTGTGGCCTGACCATTCATAATTTCCATGGATGTGACCCTTGCCTCATTGTAAGCCTGCGACTGAATTGGACAGTTGCCCTAACCTTGCAGAAGGACCCTCAGTCTAAACGTACCAATACCCTGCCCCTACGGCTTTCCAAAATCCTAACCCTACCCCTAGCCCTGGCTCCTGGTCCTGACACCTCACCTTGACCATTGACGTCAACCATGCCTCACCGTAAACCTGATCCACCATCTTGAACTCCCTTTCTCATCAGAACTAGAAGCCAACTCTATCCATAAAGCCACTGTCTCTGCATACCAGAGAGAACAAAAAATTTTAACTCTAAAACTGGTGCCTGGACCTACACACAAAGCGTCATTATCACAAACACCCACTGATCTCCTCAACACGGAAACGCAAATTCACACTCGCACTCACATCAGAGGTAGACCCTAACCCTAATAATTAACTTATCCTTTCTGCACAACAGCCCTAACCTCTATATTCAAAGCCTAGCCATGACTCTTGGACCTGCCCCTTCACCATAACCGTTGGCATCACCTGCGCTTCATCGTAATCCTAATCTTCAAACCCGAACGTGCCCTCCCATCGGAGAGAAACTCGAAATTTTTCCATAAACCTATCCTTCTTCTACACCTTACAGAACACAATAAACTTACTCTAGCCCTCGGCATTTTACCTGATCCAAAACCAACAGCCTCAATGTCTGTCTTGCCGCACCATAAGCCTGAAGCTCAAGGTGGCCCTCGCCCTCACTTCAGGGTCAGATGCAAACTCTAAATGTTACTCCACATTCCTGTAAATCTTACTGAACACCTAACCCTAACCCTAGCGCGAAGCCTTGGACTAGATTCTTCACCTACAACATTGATGTCAACTAAGACACATCTTAACTCGGAGCCTGAATTTCACATTCTCAATCACAACAGAAGAGAACCCTTATTCTCTCGGTAACCGTCTCTTCCACAGAGATTTTCTCTTACACATAGCCCTAACCCTCTCCCAGGACCCTTTCACTGAACCGCTACCATCAGTATCGACGTCTGTCATTCGTTCCCACAACACTGAAGCTCATTCTGGACACTGCCCTCTTGTCAGAGTCGGATCAGAACGCTAAATGTCACTCAATTTTCCGCAGACTCCTTACCTTACAACTAATTCCAACCCTATCCCTGGTGCCAGGATCTGACACTTCACCTTCATCATTGATGTCACACTCACTTCACCTTAAACCTTAAACTTATTCTTGCCCAAAACCTCACATCAGAGGTGGATCCGAATTCTAACTGCAACCCTATCTCACCCGTACTCCTTATCGAACACATAACACTAACGCTAGATCTGACCCTTGAACCAGAATCTTCACCTTCACCGTTGCTATCAACTATGACTCCCTTAATCCTCTGACTCGATCTCACACTCACACTCAATTCAGAATTTTTCGCAAATTCTGTCCATAACCATATTTTCTGCATAGACCTCTCCTTACAGAAAACCGTAACCCTAGCCCCGGATCCTTAACCTGAATGCTCACCGTCAGCATCGGTGTCACCGATGCCACATCTTGATGATGAAGTCCAAGCTGGCCTTCACCCACACGTCAGAGTAGGATGCTTAATCTAAACATAACCACATCCACCGCATAAACTTTAGACAATTGCCTAACCCTAACCCTAGCACATTCCTGTGACCTGAGCCTCCAAAGTCATCATGGACGTCACCCTTGCCTCACTGCGACTCAGTTGGACAGTTGCCCTAAACTTGGAGAAGGACCCTCAGTCTAAACGTACCAATTGCCTGCCCCTACAGCTTTCCAAAGACCTAACCCTAACACTACCCCTGGCTCGGGCTCCTGAGACCTCACCTTGACCATTGACGTCATCCATGCCTCACCATAAACCTGATCCACCATCTTGCGCACCCTGTCACATCAGACTCAGAAGCTATCTCTATCCGTAAAGAGAATGTTTCTGTATACCAGAGAGAACACAGAATTTTAACCCTGCAACTGATGCCTGGACCTGTATACAGTGTGTCAGCATCGGAGACCCCCAGGGATCTCCCAACATGGAAACACAATTTCACAGTCACAGTCACATCAGAGCTAGACCTTAAGTCTTATAATTAACTTATTCTTTCTGTACTAGAGCCCGAACCAGTAATTCTAACCCTAGCCATGACTCTTGGACATGCCCCTTAATCGTAACCATTGGCATCACTCACGTTTCATCGTAATCCTTTACCTCAATCCCGCACTTGCCCTCCCATCAGAGAGAAACCTGAAGCCTTTCCATAACCCTATCCTTCCTGTACACCATACAGAACAAAACGAAACTTACTCTAGCCCTTGGGACTATACCTGAACCGACACCATCAGCTTCAACGTCTGTCATGCCGCACCATAAGCCTGAATCTCAAGGTCGCCGTCACCCGCACGTCAGGGACAGATGCGAACTCTAAATGTAACTGCATAATCCTGTCAATCGTACTGAACACCTAACCCTAACCCTAGTGCCAAGCACTGGACTAGATTTTTCACCGGCAGCAATGAAGTCAACTACGACACATCTTAATTCGGAGCTTGAATCTCACACTCGCACTGACATCAGAAGAGAACCCTAGTTCTTTCGGAAACCGTCTTTTCCGCACTGATTTTCTCTTACAGATAACCCTAAGCATATCCCAGGCCCCTTTCACTGAACCGCCACCATCAGCATCGACGTCTGTCATTCCTCCCCATAATCCTGAAGCTCGTTCTGGACGCTGCCCTCATGTCAGAGTCGGATCAGTACTCTAACTGTCACTCAATCTGCAGCATACTCCTTACCTTACAACTAATGCTGACCCTATCCCTGGTACCGGGATCTGACACTTCACCTTCATCATTGTTGTGACCCTCACTTCACCTGAAACTTAAACTTATTCTTGCACTCACCCTCACATCAGATGCGGATCCGAATTCTAACTGCAACCCTACTTCACCCGTACTCCTTATCAAACCCATAACCCTACCCTAGATCTGAACCTTGAATCAGATTATTCACCTTCATCGTTGCTACCCACTATGACACCCTTAATGGTGTGACTCGATCTCACACTCGCCCTCAATTTAGAATTGCACCCTAATTCTGTCCATAACCATATTATCTGCATAAACCTGCATAGACCTTTCCTTACAGAAAACTCTAACCCTGGAACAGGTTCCTTTACCTGCATGCTCACCACCAGCATTGATGTCACCGATGCCATACCTTAATGATGAAGTCCAAACTGGCCTTCACCCACACGTCAGAGTAGGATCCTCTATCTAAACATAACCACATCCACGGCATAAACTAAAACAATTCCCTATCCCTAACCCTAGCACATACCTGTGGCCTGACCATCCATAATCTCCATGGATGTGACCCTTGCCTCATTGTAAGCCTGCGACTGAATTGGACAGTTGCCCTAACCTTGCAGAAGGACCCTCAGTCTAAACGTACCAATACCCTGCCCCTACGGCTTTCCAAAATCCTAACCCTAACCCTAGCCCTGGCTCGTGGTCCTGACACCTCACCTTGACCATTGACGTCAACCATGCCTCACCGTAAACCTGATCCACCATCTTGAACTCCCTTTCTCATCAGAACTAGAAGCCAACTCTATCCATAAAGCCACTGTCTCTGCATACCAGAGAGAACAAAAAATTTTAACTCTAAAACCGGTGCCTGGACCTACACACAAAGCGTCATTATCACAAACACCCAGGGATCTCCTCAACACGGAAACGCAAATTCACACTCGCACTCACATCAGAGGTAGACCCTAACCCTAATAATTAACTTATCCTTTCTGCACAACAGCCCTAACCTCTATATTCAAAGCCTATCCATGACTCTTGGACCTGCCCCTTCACCATAACCGTTGGCATCACCTGCGCTTCATCGTAATCCGAATCTTCAATCCCGAACGTGCCCTCCCATCGGAGAGAAACTCGATATTTTTCCATAAACCTATTCTTCTTCTACACCTTACAGAACACAATAAACTTACTCTAGCCCTCGGCATTTTACCTGAGCCAAAACCAACAGCCTCAATGTCTGTCTTGCCGCACCATAAGCCTGAAGCTCAAGGTGGCCCTCGCCCTCACTTCAGGGTCAGGTGCAAACTCTAAATGTTACTCCACATTCCTGTAAATCTTACTGAACACCTAACCCTAACCCTAGCGCGAAGCCTTGGACTAGATTCTTCACCTACAACATTGATGTCAACTAAGACACATCTTAACTCGGAGCCTAAATTTCACATTCTCAATCACAACAGAAGAGAACCCTTATTCTCTCGGTAACCGTCTCTTCCGCAGAGATTTTCTCTTACACATAGCCCTAACCCTCTCCCAGGACCCTTTCACTGAACCGCTACCATCAGCATCGACGTCTGTCATTCGTTCCCACAACCCTGAAGCTCGTTCTGGCCACTGCCCTCTTGTCAGAGTCGGATCAGAACGCTAAATGTCACTCAATTTTCCGCAGACTCCTTACCTTACAACTAATGCCAACCCTATCCCTGGTGCCAGGATCTGACACTTCACCTTCATCATTGATGTCACACTCACTTCACCTTAAACCTTAAACTTATTCTTGCCCAAAACCTCACATCAGAGGTGGATCCGAATTCTAACTGCAAACCTATCTCACCCGTACTCCTTATCGAACACATAACACTAACCCTAGATCTGACCCTTGAACCAGAATCTTCACCTTCACCGTTGCTATCAACTATGACTCCCTTAATCCTCTGACTCGATCTCACACTCACACTCAATTCAGAATTTTTCGCAAATTCTGTCCATAACCATATTTTCTGCATAGACCTCTCCTTACAGAAAACCGTAACCGTAGCCCCGGATCCTTAACCTGAATGCTCACCGTCAGCATCGGTGTCACCGATGCCACATCTTGATGATGAAGTCCAAGCTGGCCTTCACCCACACGTCAGAGTAGGATGCTTAATCTAAACATAACCACATCCACCGCATAAACTTTAGACAATTGCCTAACCCTAACCCTAGCACATTCCTGTGACCTGAGCCTCCAAAATCATCATGGACGTCACCCTTGCCTCACTGCGACTCAGTTGGACAGTTGCCCTAAACTTGGAGAAGGACCCTCAGTCTAAACGTACCAATTGCCTGCGCCTACTGCTTTCCAAAGACCTAACCCTAACACTACCCCTGGCTCGGGCTCCTGAGACCTCACCTTGACCATTGACGTCATCCATGCCTCACCATAAACCTGATCCACCATCTTGCGAACCCTGTCACATCAGACTCAGAAGCTATCTCTATCCGTAAAGAGAATGTTTCTGTATACCAGAGAGAACACAGAATTTTAACCCTGCAACTGATGCCTGGACCTGTATACAGTGTGTCAGCATCGGAGACACCCAGGGATCTCCCAACACGGAAACACAATTTCACAGTCACAGTCACATCAGAGCTAGACCTTAAGTCTTATAATTAACTTATTCTTTCTGTACTAGAGCCCGAACCAGTAATTCTAACCCTAGCCATGACTCTTGGACATGCCCCTTAATCGTAACCATTGGCATCACTCACGCTTCATCGTAATCCTTTACCTCAATCCCGCACTTGCCCTCCCATCAGAGAGAAACCTGAAGCCTTTCCATAACCCTATCCTTCCTGTACACCTTACAGAACAAAACTAAACTTACTCTAGCCCTTGGGACTATACCTGAACCGACACCATCAGCTTCAACGTCTGTCATGCCGCACCATAAGCCTGAATCTCAAGGTCGCCGTCACCCGCACGTCAGGGACAGATGCGAACTCTAAATGTAACTGCATAATCCTGTCAATCGTACTGAACACCTAACCCTAAGCCTAGTGCCAAGCCCTGGACTAGATTTTTCACCCGCAGCAATGATGTCAACTACGACACATCTTAATTCGGAGCTTGAATCTCACACTCGCACTGACATCAGAAGAGAATCCTAGTTCTTTCGGAAACCGTCATTTCCGCACTGATTTTCTCTTACAGATAACCCTAAGCGTATCCCAGGCCCCTTTCACTGAACCGCCACCATCAGCATCGACGTCTGTCATTCCTCCCCATAATCCTGAAGCTCGTTCTGGACGCTGCCCTCATGTCAGAGTCGGATCAGTACTCTAACTGTCACTCAATCTGCAGCATACTCCTTACCTTACAACTAATGCTGACCCTATCCCTGGTACCGGGATCTGACACTTCACCTTCATCATTGTTGTGACCCTCACTTCACCTGAAACTTAAACTTATTCTTGCACTCACCCTCACATCAGAGGCGGATCCGAATTCTAACTGCAACCCTACTTCACCCGTACTCCTTATCAAACCCATAACCCTACCCTAGATCTGAACCTTGAATCAGATTATTCACCTTCATCGTTGCTACCCACTATGACACCCTTAATGGTGTGACTCGATCTCACACTCGCCCTCAATTTAGAATTGCACCCTAATTCTGTCCATAACCATATTATCTGCATAAACCTGCATAGACCTTTCCTTACAGAAAACTCTAACCCTGGAACAGGTTCCTTTACCTGCATGCTCACCACCAGCATTGATGTCACCGATGCCATACCTTAATGATGAAGTCCAAACTGGCCTTCACCCACACGTCAGAGTAGGATCCTCTATCGAAACATAACCACATCCACGGCATAAACTAAAACAATTCCCTATCCCTAACCCTAGCTCATACCTGACCATCCATAATCTCCATGGATGTGACCCTTGCCTCATTGTAAGCCTGCGACTGAATTGGACAGTTGCCCTAACCTTGAAGAAGGAACCTCAGTCTAAACGTACCAATACCCTGCCCCTACGGCTTTCCAAAATCCTAACCCTAACCCTAGCCCTGGCTCGTGGTCCTGACACCTCACCTTGACCATTGACGTCAACCATGCCTCACCGTAAACCTGATCCACCATCTTGAACTCCCTTTCTCATCAGAACTAGAAGCCAACTCTATCCATAAAGCCACTGTCTCTGCATACCAGAGAGAACAAAAAATTTTAACTCTAAAACTGGTGCCTGGACCTACACACAAAGCGTCATTATCACAAACACCCAGGGATCTCCTCAACACGGAAACGCAAATTCACACTCGCACTCACATCAGAGGTAGACCCTAACCCTAATAATTAACTTATCCTTTCTGCACAACAGCCTTAACCTCTATATTCAAAGCCTATCCATGACTCTTGGACCTGCCCCTTCACCATAACCGTTGGCATCACCTGCGCTTCATCGTAATCCGAATCTTCAATCCCGAACGTGCCCTCCCATCGGAGAGAAACTCGAAATTTTTCCATAAACCTATCCTTCTTCTACACCTTACAGAACACAATAAACTTACTCTAGCCCTCGGCATTTTACCTGACCCAAAACCAACAGCCTCAATGTCTGTCTTGCCGCACCATAAGCCTGAAGCTCAAGGTGGCCCTCGCCCTCACTTCAGGGTCAGGTGCAAACTCTAAATGTTACTCCACATTCCTGTAAATCTTACTGAACACCTAACCCTAACCCTAGCGCGAAGCCTTGGACTAGATTCTTCACCTACAACATTGATGTCAACTAAGACACATCTTAACTCGGAGCCTGAATTTCACATTCTCAATCACAACAGAAGAGAACCCTTATTCTCTCGGTAACCGTCTCTTCCGCAGAGATTTTCTCTTACAGATAGCCCTAACCCTCTCCCAGGACCCTTTCACTGAACCGCTACCATCAGCATCGACGTCTGTCATTCGTTCCCACAACCCTGAAGCTCGTTCTGGCCACTGCCCTCTTGTCAGAGTCGGATCAGAACGCTAAATGTCACTCAATTTTCCGCAGACTCCTTACCTTACAACTAATGCCAACCCTATCCCTGGTGCCAGGATCTGACACTTCACCTTCATCATTGATGTCACACTCACTTCACCTTAAAACTTAAACTTATTCTTGCACAAAACCTCACATCAGAGGTGGATCCGAATTTTAACTGCAACCCTATCTAACCCGTACTCCTTATCGAACACATAACCCTAACCCTAGATCTGACCCTTGAACCAGAATCTTCACCTTCACCGTTGCTGTCAACTATGAATCCCTTAATCCTCTGACTCGATGTCACACTCACACTCAATTCAGAATTTTTCGCAAATTCTGTCCATAACCATATTTTCTGCATAGACCTTTCCTTACAGAAAACCCTAACCCTAGCCCCGGATCCTTAACCTGAATGCTCACCGTCAGCATTGATGTCACCGATGCCACATCTTGATGATGAAGTCCACGCTGGCCTTCACCCACACGTCAGAGTAGGATGCTTAATCTAAACATAACCACATCCATCGCATAAACTTTAGACAATTACCTAACCCTAACCCTAGCACATTCCTGTGACCTGAGCCTCCAAAATCATCATGGACGTCACTCTTGCCTCACTGCGACTCAATTGGACAGTTGCCCTAAACTTGGAGAAGGACCCTCAGTCTAAACGTACCAATTGCCTGCCCCTACAGCTTTCCAAAAACCTAACCCTAACACTACCCCTGGCTCGGGGTCCTGACACCTCACCTTGACCATTGACGTCATCCGTGCCTCACCATAAACCTGATCCACCATCTTGCGCACCCTGTCACATCAGACTCAGAAGCTAACTCTATCCGTAAAGAGAATGTTTCTGTATACCAGAGAGAACACAGAATTTTAACCCTGAAACTGATGCCTGGACCTGTATACAGAGTGTCAGCATCGGAGACACCCAGGGATCTTCCAACACGGCAACGCAATTTCACAGTCACAGTCACATCAGAGGTAGACCTTAAGTCTTATGATTAACTTATTCTTTCTGTACTAGAGCCCGAACCAGTAATTCTAACCCTAGCCATGACTCTTGGACATGCCCCTTAATCGTAACCATTGGCATCACTCACGCTTCATCGTAATCCTTTACCTCAATCCCGCACTTGCCCTCCCATCAGAGAGAAACCTGAAGCCTTTCCATAACCCTTTCCTTCCTGTACACCTTACAGAACTAAACTAAACTTACTCTAGCCCTTGGGACTATACCTGAACCGACACCATCAGCTTCAACGTCTGTCATGCCGCACCATAAGCCTGAATCTCAAGGTCGCCGTCACCCTCACGTCAGGGACAGATGCGAACTCTAAATGTAACTGCATAATCCTGTCAATCGTACTGAACACCTAACCCTAACCCTAGTGCCAAGCCCTGGACTAGATTTTTCACCCGCAGCAATGATGTCAACTACGACACATCTTAATTCGGAGCTTGAATCTCACACTCGCACTGACATCAGAAGAGAACCCTAATTCTTTCGGAAACCGTCTTTTCCGCACTGATTTTCTCTTACAGATAACCCTAAGCGTATCCTAGGCCCCTTTCACTGAACCGCCACCATCAGCATCGACGTCTGTCATTCCTCCCCATAATCCTGAAGCTCGTTCTGGACGCTGCCCTCATGTCAGAGTCGGATCAGTACTCTAACTGTCACTCAATCTGCAGCATACTCCTTACCTTACAACTAATGCTGACCCTATCCCTGGTACCGGGATCTGACACTTCACCTTCATCATTGTTGTGACCCTCACTTCACCTGAAACTTAAACTTATTCTTGCACTCACCCTCACATCAGAGGCGGATCCGAATTCTAACTGCAACCCTACTTCACCCGTACTCCTTATCAAACCCATAACCCTACCCTAGATCTGAACCTTGAATCAGATTATTCACCTTCATCGTTGCTACCCACTATGACACCCTTAATGGTGTGACTCGATCTCACACTCGCCCTCAATTTAGAATTGCACCCTAATTCTGTCCATAACCATATTATCTGCATAAACATGCATAGGCCTTTCCTTACAGAAAACTCTAACCCTAGAACAGGTTCCTTTACCTGCATGCTCACCACCAGCATTGATGTCACCGATGCCATACCTTAATGATGAAGTCCAAACTGGCCTTCACCCACAAGTCAGACTAGGATCCTCTGTCTAAACATAACCACATCCATGGCATAAACTAAAACAATTCCCTATCCCTAACCCTAGCACATACCTGTGGCCTGACCATCCAAAATCTCCATGGATGTGACCCTTGCCTCATTGTAAGCCTTCGACTGAGTTGGACAGTTGCCCTAACCTTGCAGATGGACCCTCAGTCTAAACGTACCAATACCCTGCCCCTACGGCATTCCAAAATCCTAACCCTAACCCTAGCCCTGGCTCGTGGTCCTGACACCTCACCTTGACCATTGACGTCAACCATGCCTCACCATAAACCTGATCCACCATCTTGCACTCCCTTTCTCTTCAGAACTAGAAGCCAACTCTATCCATAAAGCCAATTTCTCTGCATACCAGAGAGAACAAAAAATTTTAACTCTAAAACTGGTGCATGGACCTATACACAAAGCGTCACTATCACAAACACCAAGGGATCTCCTCAACACGGAAACGCAAATTCTCACTCGCACTCACATCAGAGGTAGACCCTAACCCTAATAATTAACTTATCCTTTCTGCACAACAGCCCTAACCTCTTTATTCAAAGCCTATCCATGACCCTTGGACCTGCCCCTTCACCATAACCATTGGCATCACCTGCGCTTCATCGTAATCCTAATCTTCAATCCCGAACGTGCCCTCCCATCGGAGAGAAACTCGAAATTTTTCCATAAACCTATCCTTCTTCTACACCTTACAGAGCACAATAAACTTACTCTAGCCCTCGGCATTTTACCTGATCCAAAACCAACAGCCTCAATGTCTGTCTTGCCGCACCATAAGCCTGAAGCTCAAGGTGGCCCTCGCCCTCACTTCAGGGTCAGATGCAAACTCTAAATGTTACTCCACATTCCTGTAAATCTTACTGAACACCTAACCCTAACCCTAGCGCGAAGCCTTGGACTAGATTCTTCACCTACAACATTGATGTCAACTAAGACACATCTTAACTCGGAGCCTGAATTTCACATTCTCAATCACAACAGAAGAGAACCCTTATTCTCTCGGTAACCGTCTCTTCCGCAGAGATTTTCTCTTACAGATAGCCCTAACCCTCTCCCAGGACCCTTTCACTGAACCGCTACCATCAGCATCGACGTCTGTCATTCGTTCCCACAACCCTGAAGCTCGTTCTGGCCACTGCCCTCTTGTCAGAGTCGGATCAGAACGCTAAATGTCACTCAATTTTCCGCAGACTCCTTACCTTACAACTAATGCCAACCTTATCCCTGGAGCCAGGATCTGACACTTCACCTCCATATTTGATGTCACACTCTCTTCACCTTAAACAATAAACTTATTCTTGCCCAAAACCTCACATCAGAGGTGGATCCGAATTCTAACTGCAACCCTATCTCACCCGTACTCCTTATCGAACACATAACACTAACCCTAGATCTGACTCTTGAACCAGAATCTTCACCTTCACTGTTGCAATCAACTATGACTCCCTTAATCCTCTGACTCGATCTCACACTCACACTCAATTCAGAATTTTTCGCAAATTCTGTCCATAATCATATATTCTGCATAGACCTTTCCTTACAGAAAACCCTAACCCTAGCCCCGGATCCTTAACCTGAATGCTCACCGTCAGCATTGATGTCACCGATGCCACATCTTGATGATGAAGTCCACGCTGGCATTCACCCACACGTCAGAGTAGGATGCTTAATCTAAACATAACCACATCCACCGCATAAACTTTAGACAATTACCTAACCCTAACCCTAGCACATTCCTGTGAACCTGAGCCTCCAAAATCATCATGGACGTCACCCTTGCCTCACTGCGACTCAATTGGACAGTTGCCCTAAACTTGGAGAAGGACCCTCATTATAAACGTACCAATTGCCTGCCCCTACAGCGTTCCAAAAACCTAACCCTAACACTACCCCTGGCTCGTGGTCCTGACACCTCACCTTGACCATTGACGTCATCCATGCCTCACCATAAACCTGATCCACCATCTTGCGCACCCTGTCACATCAGACTCAGAAGCTAACTCTATCCGTAAAGACAATGTTTCTGTATACCAGAGAGAACACAGAATTTTAACCCTGAAACTGATGCCTAGACCTGTATACAGAGTGTCAGCATCGGAGACACCCAGGGATCTCCCAACACGGAAACACAATTTCACAGTCACAGTCACATCAGAGCTAGACCTTAAGTCTTATAATTAACTTATTCTTTCTGTACTAGAGCCCGAACCAGTAGTTCTAACCCTAGCCATGACTCTTGGACATGCCCCTTAATCGTAACCATTGGCATCACTCACGCTTCATCGTAATCCTTTACCTCAATCCCGCACTTGCCCTCCCATCAGAGAGAAACCTGAAGCCTTTCAATAACCCTTTCCTTCCTGTACACCTTACAGAACAAAACTAAACTTACTCTAGCCCTTGGGACTATACCTGAACCGACACCATCAGCTTCAACGTCTGTCATGCCGCACCATAAGCCTGAATCTCAAGGTCGCCGTCACCCGCACGTCAGGGACAGATGCGAACTCTAAATGTAACTGCATAATCCTGTCAATCTTACTGAACACCTAACCCTAACCCTAGTGCCAAGCCCTGGACTATATTTTTCACCCGCAGCAATGATGTCAACTACGACACATCTTAATTCGTAGCTTGAATCTCACACTCGCACTGACATCAGAAGAGAACCCTAATTCTTTCGGAAACCGTCTTTTCCGCACTGATTTTCTCTTACAGATAACCCTAAGCGTATCCCAGGCCCCTTTCACTGAACCGCCACCATCAGCATCGACGTCTGTCATTCCTCCCCATAATCCTGATGCTCGTTCTGGACGCTGCCCTCATGTCAGAGTCGGATCAGTACTCTAACTGTCACTCAATCTGCAGCATACTCCTTACCTTACAACTAATGCTGACCCTATCCCTGGTACCGGGATCTGACACTTCACCTTCATCATTGTTGTGACCGTCACTTCACCTGCAACTTAAACTTATTCTTGCACTCACCCTCACATCAGAGGCGGATCCGAATTCTACCTGCAACCCTACTTCACCCGTACTCCTTATCAAACCCATAACCCTACCCTAGATCTGAACCTTGAATCAGATTATTCACCTTCATTGTTGCTACCCACTATGACACCCTTAATGGTGTGACTCGATCTCACACTCGCCCTCAATTTAGAATTGCACCCTAATTCTGTCCATAACCATATTATCTGCATAAACATGCATAGGCCTTTCCTTACAGAAAACTCTAACCCTAGAACAGGTTCCTTTACCTGCATGCTCACCACCAGCATTGATGTCACCGATGCCATACCTTAATGATGAAGTCCAAACTGTCCTTCACCCACACGTCAGAGTAGGATCCTCTGTCTAAACATAACCACATCCACGGCATAAACTAAAACAATTCCCTATCCCTAACCCTAGCACATACCTGTGGCCTGACCATCCAAAATCTCCATGGATGTGACCCTTGCCTCATTGTAAGCCTTCGACTGAATTGGACAGTTGCCCTAACCTTGCAGATGGACCCTCAGTCTAAACGTACCAATACCCTGCCCCTACGGCTTTCCAAAATCCTAACCGTAACCCTAGCCCTGGCTCGTGGTCCTGACACCTCACCTTGACCATTGACGTCAACCGTGCCTCACCATAAACCTGATCCACCATCTTGCACTCCCTTTCTCATCAGAACTAGAAGCCAACTCTATCCATAAAGCCAATGTCTCTGCATACCAGAGAGAACAAAAAATTTTAACTCTAAAACTGGTGCCTGGACCTATACACAAAGCGTCATTATCACAAACACCCAGGGATCTCCTCAACACGGAAACGCAAATTCACACTCGCACTCACATCAGAGGTAGACCCTAACCCTAATAATTAACTTATCCTTTCTGCACAACAGCCCTAACCTCTATATTCAAAGCCTAGCCATGACTCTTGGACCTGCCCCTTCACCATAACCGTTGGCATCACCTGCGCTTCATCGTAATCCTAATCTTCAATCCCGAACGTGCCCTCCCATCGGAGAGAAACTCGAAATTTTTCCATAAACCTATCCTTCTTCTACACCTTACAGAGCACAATAAACTTACTCTAGCCCTCGGCATTTTACCTGATCCAAAACCAACAGCCTCAATGTCTGTCTTGCCGCACCATAAGCCTGAAGCTCAAGGTGGCACTCGCCCTCTCTTCAGGGTCAGATGCAAACTCTAAATGTTACTCCACATTCCTGTAAATCTTACTGAACACCGAACCCTAACCCTGGCGCGAATCCTTGGACTAGATTCTTCACCTACAACATTGATGTCAACTAAGACACATCTTAACTCGGAGCCTGAATTTCACATTCTCAATCACAACAGAAGAGAACCCTTATTCTCTCGGTAACCGTCTCTTCCGCAGAGATTTTCTCTCACAGATAGCCCTAACCCTCTCCCAGGACCCTTTCACTGAACCGCTACCATCAGCATCGACGTCTGTCATTCGTGCCCACAACCCTGAAGCTCGTTCTGGCCACTGCCCTCTTGTCAGAGTCGGATCAGAACGCTAAATGTCACTCAATTTTCCGCAGACTCCTTACCTTACAACTAATGCCAACCCTATCCCTGGTGCCAGGATCTGACACTTCACCTTCATCATTGATGTCACACTCACTTCACCTTAAACCTTAAACTTATTATTGCACAAAACCTCACATCAGAGGTGGATCCGAATTCTAACTGCAACCCTATCTCACCCGTACTCCTTATCGAACACATAACCCTAACCCTAGATCTGACCCTTGAACCAGAATCTTCACCTTCGCCGTTGCTATCAACTATGACTCCCTTAATCCTCTGACTCGACCTCACACTCACACTCAATTCAGAATTTTTCGCAAATTCTTTCCATAACCATATTTTCTGCATAGACCTTTCCTTACAGAAAACCCTAACCCTAGCCCCGGATCCTTAACCTGAATGCTCACCGTAAGCATTGGTGTCACGGATGCCACATCTTGATGATGAAGTCCAAGCTGGCCTTCACCCACACGTCAGAGTAGGATGCTTAATCTAAACATAACCACATCCACCGCATAAACTTTAGACAATTGCCTAACCCTAACCCTTGCACATTCCTGTGACCTGAGCCTCCAAAATCATCATGGACGTCAACCTGGCCTCACTGCGACTCAATTGGACAGTTGCCCTAAACTTGGAGAAGGACCCTCAGTCTAAACGTACCAACTGCCTGCCCCTACAGATTTCCAAAAACCTAACCCTAACACTACCCCTGGCTCGGGGTCCTGACACCTCACCTTGACCATTGACGTCATCCGTGCCTCACCATAAACCTGATCCACCATCTTGCGCAGCCTGTCACATCAGACTCAGAAGCTAACTCTATCCGTAAAGAGAATGTTTCTGTATACCAGAGAGAACACAGAATTTTAACCCTGAAACTGATGCCTGCACCTGTATACAGAGTGTCAGCATCGGAGACACCCAGGGATCTCCCAACACGGAAACACAATTTCACAGTCACAGTCACATCAGAGCTAGACCTTAAGTCTTATAATTAACTTATTCTTTCTGTACTAGAGCCCGAACCAGTAATTCTAACCCAAACCATGACTCTTGGACATGCCCCTTAATCGTAACCATTGGCATCACTCACGCTTCATCGTAATCCTTTACCTCAATCCCGCACTTGCCCTACCATCAGAGAGAAACCTGAAGCCTTTCCATAACCCTATCCTTCCTGTACACCGTACAGAACAAAACTAAACTTACTCTAGCCCTTGGGACTATACCTGATCCGACACCGTCAGCTTCAACGTCTGTCATGCCGCACCATAAGCCTGAATCTCAAGGTCGCCGTCATCCTCACGTCAGGGACAGATGCGAACTCTAAATGTAACTGCATAATCCTGTCAATCTAACTGAACACCTAACCCTAACCCTAGTGCCAAGCCCTGGACTAGATTTTTCACCCGCAGCAATGATGTCAACTACGACACATCTTAATTCGGAGCTTGAATCTCACACTCGCACTGACATCAGAAGAGAACCCTAATTCTTTCGGAAACCGTCTTTTCCGCACTGATTTTCTCTTACAGATAACCCTAAGCGTATCCCAGGCCCCTTTCACTGAACTGCCACCATCAGCATCGACGTCTGTCATTCCTCCCCATAATCCTGAAGCTCGTTCTGGACGCTGCCCTCATGTCAGAGTCGGATCAGTACTCTAACTGTCACTCAATCTGCAGCATACTCCTTACCTTACAACTAATGCTGACCCTATCCCTGGTACCGGGATCTGACACTTCACCTTCATCATTGTTGTGACCCTCACTTCACCTGAAACTTAAACTTATTCTTGCACTCACCCTCACATCAGAGGCGGTTCCGAATTCTAACTGCAACCCTACTTCACCCGTACTCCTTATCAAACCCATAACCCTACCCTAGATCTGAACCTTGAATCGGATTATTCACCTTCATCGTTGCTACCCACTATGACACCCTTAATGGTGTGACTCGATCTCACACTCGCCCTCAATTTAGAATTGCACCCTAATTCTGTCCATAACCATATTATCTGCATAAACCTGCATAGACCTTTCCTTACAGAAAACTCTAACCCTGGAACAGGTTCCTTTACCTGCAGGCTCACCACCAGCATTGATGTCACCGATGCCATACCTTAATGATGAAGTCCAAACTGGCCTTCACCCACACGTCAGAGTAGGATCCTCTATCTAAACATAACCACATCCACGGCATAAACTAAAACAATTCCCTATCCCTAACCCTAGCACATACCTGTGGCCTGACAATCCGTAATCTCCATGGATGTGACCCTTGCCTCATTGTAAGCCTGCGACTGAATTGGACAGTTGCCCTAAACTTGCAGAAGGACCCTCAGTCTAAACGTACCAATACCCTGCCCCTACGGCTTTCCAAAATCCTAACCCTAACGCTAGCCCTGGCTCGTGGTCCTGACACCTCACCTTGACCATTTTGACGTCAACCATGCCTCATCATAAACCTGATCCACCATCTTGCACTCCCTTTCTCATCAGAACTAGAAGCCAACTTTATCCATAAAGCCAATGTCTCTGCATACCAGAGAGAACAAAAAATTTTAACTCTAAAACTGGTGCCTGGACCTATACACAAAGCGTCATTATCACAAACACCCAGGGATCTCCTCAACACGGAAACGCAAATTCACACTCGCACTCACATCAGAGGTAGACCCTAACCCTAATAATTAACTTATCCTTTCTGCACAACAGCCCTAACCTCTATATTCAAAGCCTAGCCATGACTCTTGGACCTGCCCCTTCACCATAACCATTGGCATCACCTGCGCTTCATCGTAATCCTAATCTTCAATCCCGAACGTGCCCTCCCATCGGAGAGAAACTCGAAATTTTTCCATAAACCTATCCTTCTTCTACACCTTACAGAACACAATAAACTTACTCTAGCCCTCGGCATTTTACCTGATCCAAAACCAACAGCCTCAATGTCTGTCTTGCCGCACCATAAGCCTGAAGCTCAAGGTGGCCCTCGCCCTCACTTCAGGGTTAGATGCAAACTCTAAATGTTACTCCACATTCCTGTAAATCTTACTGAACACCTAACCCTAACCCTAGCGCGAAGCCTTGGACTAGATTCTTCACCTACAACATTCATGTCAACTAAGACACATCTTAACTCGGAGCCTGAATTTCACATTCTCAATCACAACAGAAGAGAACCCTTATTCTCTCGGTAACCGTCTCTTCCGCAGAGATTTTCTCTCACAGATAGCCCTAACCCTCTCCCAGGACCCTTTCACTGAACCGCTACCATCAGCATCGACGTCTGTCATTCGTTCCCACAACCCTGAAGCTCGTTCTGGCCATTGCCCTCTTGTCAGAGTCGTATCAGAACGCTAAATGTCACTCAATTTTCCGCAGACTCCTTACCTTACAACTAATGCCAACCCTATCCCTGGTGCCAGGATCTGACACTTCACCTTCATCATTGATGTCACACTCACTTCACCTTAAACCTTAAACTTATTCTTGCACAAAACCTCACATCAGAGGTGGATCCGAATTCTAACTGCAACCCTATCTCACCCGTACTCCTTATCGAACACATAACCCTAACCCTAGATCTGACCCTTGAACCAGAATCTTCACCTTCACCGTTGCTATCAACTATGACTCCCTTAATCCTCTGACTCGATCTCACAGTCACACTCAATTCAGAATTTTTCGCAAATTCTGTCCATAACCATATTTTCTGCATAGACCTTTCCTTACAGAAAACCCTAACCCTAGCCCCGGATCCTTAACATGAATGCTCACCGTCAGCATTGGTGTCACCGATGCCACATCTTGATGATGAATTCCACGCTGGCCTTCACCCACACGTCAGAGTAGGATGCTTAATCTAAACATAACCACATCCACCGCATAAACTTTAGACAATTCCCTGACCCTAACCCTAGCACATTCCTGTGACCTGAGCCTCCAAAATCATCATGGACGTCACCCTTGCCTCACTGCGACTCAATTGGACAGTTGCCCTAAACTTGTAGAAGGACCCTCAGTCTAAACGTACCAATTGCCTGCCCCTACAGCTTTCCAAAAACCTTACCCTAACACTACCCCTGGCTCGGGCTCCTGAGACCTCACCTTGACCATTGACGTCATCCGTGCCTCACCATAAACCTGATCCACCATCTTGCGCACCCTGTCACATCAGACTCAGAAGCTAACTCTATCCGTAAAGACAATGTTTCTGTATACCAGAGAGAACACAGAATTTTAACCCTGAAACTGATGCCTGCACCTGTATACAGAGTGTCAGCATCGGAGACACCCAGGGATCTCCCAACACGGAAACACAATTTCACAGTCACAGTCACATCAGAGCTAGACCTTAAGTCTTATAATTAACTTATTCTTTCTGTACTAGAGCCCGAACCAGTAATTCTAACCCTAGCCATGACTCTTGGACATGCCCCTTAATCGTAACCATTGGCATCACTCACGCTTCATCGTAATCCTTTACCTCAATCCCGCACTTGCCCTCCCATCAGAGAGAAACCTGAAGCCTTTCCATAACCCTATCCTTCCTGTACACCTTACAGAACAAAACTAAACTTACTCTAGCCCTTGGGACTATACCTGAACCGACACCGTCAGCTTCAACGTCTGTCATGCCGCACCATAAGCCTGAATCTCAAGGTCGCCGTCACCCTCATGTCAGGGACAGATGCGAACTCTAAATGTAACTGTATAATCCTGTCAATCTTACTGAACACCTAACCCTAACCCTAGTGCCAAGCCCTGGACTAGATTTTTCACCCGCAGCAATGATGTCAACTACGACACATCTTAATTCGGAGCTTGAATCTCACACTCGCACTGACATGAGAAGAGAACCCTAATTCTTTCGGAAACTGTCTTTTCCGCTCTGATTTTCTCTTACAGATAACCCTAAGCGTATCCCAGGCCCCTATCACTGAACCGCCACCATCAGCATCGACGTCTGTCATTCCTCCCCATAATCCTGAAGCTCGTTCTGGACGCTGCCCTCATGTCAGAGTCGGATCAGTACTATAACTGTCACTCAATCTGCAGCATACTCCTTACCTTACAACTAATGCTGACCCTATCCCTGGTACCGGGATCTGACACTACACCTTCATCATTGTTGTGACCCTCACTTCACCTGAAACTTAAACTTATTCTTGCACTCACCCTCACATCAGAGGCGGATCCGAATTCTAACTGCAACCCTACTTCACCCGTACTCCTTATCAAACCCTTAACCCTACCCTAGATCTGAACCTTGAATCGGATTATTCACCTTCATCGTTGCTACCCACTATGACACCCTTAATGGTGTGACTCGATCTCACACTCGCCCTCAATTTAGAATTGCACCCTAATTCTGTCCATAACCATATTATCTGCATAAACCTGCATAGACCTTTCCTTACAGAAAACTCTAACCCTGGAACAGGTTCCTTTACCTGCATGCTCACCACCAGCATTGATGTCACCGATGCCATACCTTAATGATGAAGTCCAAACTGGCCTTCACCCACACGTCAGAGTAGGATCCTCTATCTAAACATAACCACATCCACGGCATAAACTAAAACAATTCCCTATCCCTAACCCTAGCACATACCTGTGGCCTGACAATCCGTAATCTCCATGGATGTGACCCTTGCCTCATTGTAAGCCTGCGACTGAATTGGACAGTTGCCCTAAACTTGCAGAAGGACCCTCAGTCTAAACGTACCAATACCCTGCCCCTACGGCTTTCCAAAATCCTAACCCTAACGCTAGCCCTGGCTCGTGGTCCTGACACCTCACCTTGACCATTTTGACGTCAACCATGCCTCATCATAAACCTGATCCACCATCTTGCACTCCCTTTCTCATCAGAACTAGAAGCCAACTTTATCCATAAAGCCAATGTCTCTGCATACCAGAGAGAACAAAAAATTTTAACTCTAAAACTGGTGCCTGGACCTATACACAAAGCGTCATTATCACAAACACCCAGGGATCTCCTCAACACGGAAACGCAAATTCACACTCGCACTCACATCAGAGGTAGACCCTAACCCTAATAATTAACTTATCCTTTCTGCACAACAGCCCTAACCTCTATATTCAAAGCCTAGCCATGACTCTTGGACCTGCCCCTTAACCATAACCATTGGCATCACCTGCGCTTCATCGTAATCCGAATCTTCAATCCCGAACGTGCCCTCCCATTGGAGAGATACTCGAAATTTTTCCATAAACCTCTCCTTCTTCTACACTTTACAGAACACAATAAACTTACTCTAGCCCTCGGCATTTTACCTGATCCAAAACCAACAGCCTCAATGTCTGTCTTGCCGCACCATAAGCCTGAAGCTCAAGGTGGCCCTCGCCCTCACTTCAGGGTCAGATGCAAACTCTAAATGTTACTCCACATTCCTGTAAATCTTCCTGAACACCTAACCCTAACCCTAGCGCGAAGCCTTGGACTAGATTCTTCACCTACAACATTGATGTCAACTAAGACACATCTTAACTCGGAACCTGAATTTCACATTCTCAATCACAACAGAAGAGAACCCTTATTCTCTCGGTAACCGTCTCTTCCGCAGAGATTTTCTCTTACAGATAGCCCTAACCCTCTCCCAGGACCCTTTCACTGAACCGCTACCATCAGCATCGGCGTCTGTCATTCATTCCCACAACCCTGAAGCTCGTTCTGGCCACTGCCCTCTTGTCAGAGTCGGATCAGAACGCTAAATGACACTCAATTTTCCGCAGACTCCTTACCTTACAACTAATGCCAACCCTATCCCTGGTGCCAGGATCTGACACTTCACCTTCATCATTGATGTCACACTCACTTCACCTTAAACCTTAAACTTATTCTTGCACAAAACCTCACATCAGAGGTGGATCCGAATTCTAACTGCAACCCTATCTCACCCGTACTCCTTATCGAACACATAACCCTAACCCTAGATCTGACCCTTGAACCAGAATCTTCACCTTCACCGTTACTATCAACTATGACTCCCTTAATCCTCTGACTCGATCTCACACTCACACTCAATTCAGAATTTTTCGCAAATTCTGTCCATAACCATATTTTCTGCATAGACCTTTCCTTACAGTAAACCCTAACCCTAGCCCCGGATCCTTAACCTGAATGCTCACCGTCAGCATCGGTGTCACCGATGCCACATCTTGATGATGAAGTCCAAGCTGGCCTTCACCCACACGTCAGAGTAGGATGCTTAATCTAAACATAACCACATCCACCGCATAAACTTTACACAATTGCCTAACCCTAACCCTAGCACATTCCTGTGACCTGAGCCTCCAAAATCATCATGGACGTCACCCTTGCCTCACTGCGACTCAGTTGGACAGTTGCCCTAAACTTGGAGAAGGACCCTCAGTCTAAACGTACCAATTGCCTGCCCCTACAGCTTTCCAAAGACCTAACCCTAACACTACCCCTGGCTCGGGCTCCTGAGACCTCACCTTGACCATTGACGTCATCCGTGCCTCATCATAAACCTGATCCACCATCTTGCGCACCCTGTCACATCAGACTCAGAAGCTAACTCTATCCGTAAAGAGAATGTTTCTGTATACCAGAGAGAACACAGAATTTTAACCCTGAAACTGATGCTTGGACCTGTAGACAGAGTGTCAGCATCGGAGACACCCAGGGATCTCCCAACAGGGAAACACAATTTCACAGTCACAGTCACATCAGAGCTAGACCTTAAGTCTTATAATTAACTTATTCTTTCTGTACTAGAGCCCGATCCAGTAATTGTAACCCTAGCCATGACTCTTGGACATGCCCCTTAATCGTAACCATTGGCATCACTCACGCTTCATCGTAATCCTTTACCTCAATCCCGCACTTGCCCTCCCATCAGAGAGAAACCTGAAGCCTTTCCATAACCCTATCCTTCCTGTACACCTTACAGAACAAAACTAAACTTACTCTAGCCCTTGGGACTATACCTGAACCGACACCGTCAGCTTCAACGTCTGTCATGCCGCACCATAAGCCTGAATCTCAAGGTCGCCGTCACCCGCACGTCAGGGACAGATGCGAACTCTAAATGTAACTGCATAATCCTGTCAATCTTACTGAACACCTAACCCTAACCCTAGTGCCAAGCCCTGGACTAGATTTTTCACCCGCAGCAATGATGTCAACTACGACACATCTTAATTCGGAGCTTGAATCTCACACTCGCACTGACATCAGAAGAGAACCCTAATTCTTTCGGAAACCGTCTTTCCACACTGATTTTCTCTT
The DNA here is from genome assembly GCF_040802235.1 of Manis javanica. Taxonomy (NCBI): domain Eukaryota; kingdom Metazoa; phylum Chordata; class Mammalia; order Pholidota; family Manidae; genus Manis; species Manis javanica. The sequence continues at coordinate 34,002,976 of NC_133169.1, read as the reverse complement.
ACAGATAACCCTAAGCATATCCCAGGCCCCTTTCACTGAACCGCCACCATCAGCATCGACGTCTGTCATTCCTCCCCATAATCCTGAAGCTCGTTCTGGACGCTGCCCTCATGTCAGAGTCGGATCAGTACTCTAACTGTCACTCAATCTGCAGCATACTCCTTACCTTACAACTAATGCTGACCCTATCCCTGGTACCGGGATCTGACACTTCACCTTCATCATTGTTGTGACCCTCACTTCACCTTAAACTTAAACTTATTCTTGCACTCACCCTCACATCAGAGGCGGATCCGAATTCTAACTGCAACCCTACTTCACCCGTACTCCTTATCAAACCCATAACCCTACCCTAGATCTGAACCTTGAATCAGATTATTCACCTTCATCGGTGCTACCCACTATGACACCCTTAATGGTGTGACTCGATCTCACACTCGCCCTCAATTTAGAATTGCACCCTAATTCTGTCCATAACCATATTATCTGCATAAACCTGCGTAGACCTTTCCTTACAGAAAACTCTAACCCTGGAACAGGTTCCTTTACCTGCATGCTCACCACCAGCATTGATGTCACCGATGCCATACCTTAATGATGAAGTCCAAACTGGCCTTCACCCACACGTCAGAGTAGGATCCTCTATCTAAACATAACCACATCCACGGCATAAACTAAAACAATTCCCTATCCCTAACCCTAGCACATACCTGTGGCCTGACAATCCATAATCTCCATGGATGTGACCCTTGCCTCATTGTAAGCCTGCGACTGAATTGGACAGTTGCCCTAACCTTGCAGAAGGACCCTCAGTCTAAACGTACCAATACCCTGCCCCTACGGCTTTCCAAAATCCTAACCCTAACCCTAGCCCTGGCTCGTGGTCCTGACACCTCACCTTGACCATTGACGTCAACCATGCCTCACCATAAACCTGATCCATCATCTTGCACTCCCTTTCTCATCAGAACTAGAAGCCAACTCTATCCATAAAGGCACTGTCTCTGCATCCCAGAGAGAACAAAAAATTTTAACTCTAAAACTGGTGCCTGGACCTATACACAAAGCGTCATTATCACAAACACCCAGGGATCTCCTCAACACGGAAGCGCAAATTCACACTCGCACTCACATCAGAGGTAGACCCTAACCCTAATAATTAACTTATCCTTTCTGCACAACAGCCCTAACCTCTATATTCAAAGCCTAGCCATGACTCTTGGACCTGCCCCTTCACCATAACCATTGGCATCACCTGCGCTTCATCGTAATCCTAATCTTCAATCCCGAACGTGCCCTCCCATCGGAGAGAAACTCGAAATTTTTCCATAAACCTATCCTTCTTCTACACCTTACAGAACACAATAAACTTACTCTAGCCCTCGGCATTTTACCTGATCCAAAACCAACAGCCTCAATGTCTGTCTTGCCGCACCATAAGCCTGAAGCTCAAGGTGGCCCTCGCCCTCACTTCAGGGTCAGATGCAAACTCTAAATGTTACTCCACATTCCTGTAAATCTTACTGAACACCTAACCCTAACCCTAGCGCGAAGCCTTGGACTAGATTCTTCACCTACAACATTGATGTCAACTAAGACACATCTTAACTCGGAGCCTGAATTTCAAATTCTCAATCACAACAGAAGAGAACCCTTATTCTCTCGGTAACCGTCTCTTCCGCAGAGATTTTCTCTTACAGATAGCCCTAATCCTCTCCCAGGACCCTTTCACTGAACCGCTACCATCAGCATCGACGTCTGTCATTCGTTCCCACAACCCTGAAGCTCGTTCTGGCCACTGCCCTCTTGTCAGAGTCGGATCAGAACGCTAAATGTCACTCAATTTTCCGCAGACTCCTTACCTTACAACTAATGCCAACCCTATCCCTGGTGCCAGGATCTGACACTTCACCTTCATCATTGATGTCACACTCACTTCACCTTAAACCTAAAACTTATTCTTGCACAAAACCTCACATCAGAGGTGGATCCGAATTCTAACTGCAACCCTATCCTACCCGTACTCCTTATCGAACACATAACCCTAACCCTAGATCTGACCCTTGAACCAGAATCTTCACCTTCACCGTTGCTATCAACTATGACTCCCTTAATCCTCTGACTCGATCTCACACTCACACTCAATTCAGAATTTTTCGCAAATTCTGTCCATAACCATATTTTCTCCATAGACCTTTCCTTACAGAAAACCCTAACCCTAGCCCCGGATCCTTATCCTGAATGCTCACCGTCATCATCGGTGTCACCGATGCCACATCTTGATGATGAAGTCCTAGCTGGCCTTCACACACACGTCAGAGTAGGATGCTTAATCTAAACATAACCACATCCACCGCATAAACTTTAGACAATTACCTAACCCTAACCCTAGCACATTCCTGTGACCTGAGCCTCCAAAATCATCATGGACGTCACCCTTGCCTCACTGCGACTCAGTTGGACAGTTGCCCTAAACTTGGAGAAGGACCCTCAGTCTAAACGTACCAATTTCCTGCCCCTACAGCTTTCCAAAAACCTAACCCTAACACTACCCCTGGCTCGGGCTCCTGAGACCTCACCTTGACCATTGACGTCATCCATGCCGCACCATAAACCTGATCCACCATCTTGCGCACCCTGTCACATCAGACTCAGAAGCTAACTCTATCCGTAAAGAGAATGTTTCTGTATACCAGAGAGAACACAGAATTTTAACCCTGAAACTGATGACTGGACCTGTAAACAGAGTGTCAGCATAGGAGACACCCAGGGGTCTCCCAACACGGAAACACAATTTGACAGTCACAGTCACATCAGAGCTAGACCTTAAGTCTTATAGTTAACTTATTCTTTCTGTACTAGAGCCCGAACCAGTAATTCTAACCCTAGCCATGACTCTTGGACATGCCCCTTAATCGTAACCATTGGCATCACTCACGCTTCATCGTAATCCTTTACCTCAATCCCGCACTTGCCCTACCATCAGAGAGAAACCTGAAGCCTTTCCATAACCCTATCCTTCCTGAACACCTTTAAGAACAAAACTAAACTTACTCTAGCCCTTGGAACTATACGTAAACCGACACCATCAGCTTCAACGTCTGTCATGCCGCACCATAAGCCTTAATCTCAAGGTCGCCGTCACCCGCACGTCAGGGACAGATGCAAACTCTAAATGTAACTGCATAATCCTGTCAATCTTACTGAACACCTAACCCTAACCCTAGTGCCAAGCCCTGGACTAGATTTTTCACCCGCAGCAATGATGTCAACTACGACACATCTTAATTCGGAGCTTGAATCTCACACTCGCACTGACATCAGAAGAGAACCCTAATTCTTTCGGAAACCTTCTTTTCCGCACTGATTTTCTCTTACAGATAACCCTAAGCGTATCCCAGGCCCCTTTCACTGAACCGCCACCATCAGCATCGACGTCTGTCATTCCTCCCCATAATCCTGAAGCTCGTTATGGACGAGGCCCTCATGTCAGAGTCGGATCAGTACTCTAACTGTCACTCAATCTGCAGCATACTCCTTACCTTACAACTAATGCTGACCCTATCCCTGGTACCGGGATCTGACACTTCACCTTCATCATTGTTGTGACCCTCACTTCACCTGAAACTTAAACTTATTCTTGCACTCACCCTCACATCAGAGGCGGATCCGAATTCTAACTGCAACCCTACTTCACCCGTACTCCTTATCAAACCCATAACCCTACCCTAGATCTGAACCTTGAATCAGATTATTCACCTTCATCGTTGCTACCCACTATGACACCCTTAATGGTGTGACTCGATCTCACACTCGCCCTCAATTTAGAATTGCACCCTAATTCTGTCCATAACCACATTATCTGCATAAACCTGCATAGACCTTTCCTTACAGAAAACTCTAACCCTAGAACAGGTTCCTTTACCTGCATGCTCACCACCAGCATAGATGTCACCGATGCCATACCTTAATGATGAAGTCCAAACTGGCCTTCACCCACACGTCAGAGTAGGATCCTCTATCTAAACATAACCACATCCACGGCATAAACTAAAACAATTCCCTATCCCTAACCCTAGCACATACCTGTGGCCAGACCGTCCATAATGTCCATGAATGTGACCCTTGCCTCATTGTAAGCCTGCGACTGAATTGGACAGTTGCCCTAACCTTGCAGAAGGACCCTCAGTCTAAACGTACCAATACCCTGCCCCTACGGCTTTCCAAAATCCTAACCCTAACCCTAGCCCTGGCTAGTGGTCCTGACACCTCACCTTGACCATTGACGTCAACCATGCCTCACCATAAACCTGATCCACCAACTTGCACTCCCTTTCTCATCAGAACTAGAAGCCAACCCTATCCATAAAGCCACTGTCTCTGCATACCAGAGAGAACAAAAAATTTTAACTCTAAAACTGGTGCCTGGACGTATACACAAAGCGTCATTATCACAAACACCCAGGGATCTCCTCAACACGGAAACGCAAATTCACACTCGCACTCACATCAGAGGTAGACCCTAACCCTAATAATTAACTTATCCTTTCTGCACAACAGCCCTAACCTCTATATTCAAAGCCTAGCCATGACTCTTGGACCTGCCCCTTCACCATAACCATTGGCATCACCTGCGCTTCATCGTAATCCTAATCTTCAATCCCGAACGTGCCCTCCCATCGGAGAGAAACTCGAAATTTTTCCATAAACCTATCCTTCTTCTACACCTTACAGAACACAATAAACTTACGCTAGCCCTCGGCATTTTACCTGATCCAAAACCAACAGCCTCAATGTCTGTCTTGCCGCACCATAAGCCTGAAGCTCAAGGTGGCCCTCGCCCTCACTTCAGGGTCAGATGCAAACTCTAAATGTTACTCCACATTCCTGTAAATCTTACTGAACACCTAACCCTAACCCTAGCGCGAATTCTTGGACTAGATTCTTTACCTACAACATTGATGTCAACTAAGACACATCTTAACTCGGAGCCTGAATTTCACATTCTCAATCACAACAGAAGAGAACCCTTATTCTCTCGGTAACCGTCTCTTCCGCAGAGATTTTCTCTCACAGATAGCCCTAACCCTCTCCCAGGACCCTTTCACTGAACCGCTACCATCAGCATCGACGTCTGTCATTCGTGCCCACAACCCTGAAGCTCGTTCTGGCCACTGCCCTCTTGTCAGAGTCGGATCAGAACGCTAAATGTCACTCAATTTTCCGCAGACTCCTTAACTTACAACTAATGCCAACCCTATCCCTGGTGCCAGGATCTGACACTTCACCTTCATCATTGATGTCACACTCACTTCACCTTAAACCTTAAACTTATTCTTGCACAAAACCTCACATCAGAGGTGGATCCGAATTCTAACTGCAACCCTATCTCACCCGTACTCCTTATCGAACACATAACCCTAACCCTAGATCTGACCCTTGAACCAGAATCTTCACCTTCACCGTTGCTATCAACTATGACTCCCTTAATCCTCTGACTCGATATCACACTCACACTCAATTCAGAATTTTTCGCAAATTCTGTCCATAACCATATTTTCTGCATAGACCTTTCCTTACAGAAAACCCTAACCCTAGCCCCGGATCCTTAACCTGAATGCTCACCGTCAGCATCGGTGTCACCGATGCCACATCTTGATGATGAAGTCCAAGCTGGCCTTCACCCACACGTCAGAGTAGGATGCTTAATCTAAACATAACCACATCCACCGCATAAACTTTAGACAATTACCTAACCCTAACCCTAGCACATTCCTGTGACCTGAGCCTCCAAAATCATCATGGACGTCACCCTTGCCTCACTGCGACTCAGTTGGACAGTTGCCTTAAACTTGGAGAAGGACCCTCAGTCTAAACGTACCAATTGCCTGCCCCTACAGCTTTCCAAAAACCTAACCCTAACACTACCCCTGCCTGGGGCTCCTGAGACCTCACCTTGACCATTGACGTCATCCATGCCTCACCATAAACCTGATCCACCATCTTGCGCACCCTGTCACATCAGACTCAGAAGCTAACTCTATCCGTAAAGAGAATGTTTCTGTATACCAGAGAGAACACAGAATTTTAACCCTGAAACTGATGCCTGGACCTGTATACAGAGTGTCAGCATCGGAGACACCCAGGGATCTCCCAACACGGAAACACAATTTCACAGTCACAGTCACATCAGAGCTAGACCTTAAGTCTTATAATTAACTTATTCTTTCTGTACTAGAGCCCGAACCAGTAATTCTAACCCTAGCCATGACTCTTGGACATGCCCCTTAATCGTAACCATTGGCATCACTCACGCTTCATCGTAATCCTTTACCTCAATCCCGCACTTGCCCTCCCATCAGAGAGAAACCTGAAGCCTTTCCATAACCCTATCCTTCCTGTACACCTTACAGAACAAAACTAAACTTACTCTAGCCCTTGGAACTATACCTGAACCGACACCATCAGCTTCAACGTCTGTCATGCCGCACCATAACCCTGAATCTCAAGGTCGCCGTCACCCTCACGTCAGGGACAGATGCGAACTCTAAATGTAACTGCACAATCCTGTCAATCTTACTGAACACCTAACCCTAACCCTAGTGCCAAGCCCTGGACTAGATTTTTCACCCGCAGAAATGATGTCAACTACGACACATCTTAATTCGGAGCTTGAATCTCACACTCGCACTGACATCAGAAGAGAACCCTAATTCTTTCGGAAACCGTCTTTTCTGCACTGATTTTCTCTTACAGATAACCCTAAGCGTATCCCAGGCCCCTTTCACTGAACCGCCACCATCAGCATCGACGTCTGTCATTCCTCCCCATAATCCTGAAGCTCGTTCTGGACGCTGCCCTCATGTCAGAGTCGGATCAGTACTCTAACTGTCACTCAATCTGCAGCATACTCCTTACCTTACAACTAATGCTGACCCTATCCCTGGTACCGGGATCTGACACTTCACCTTCATCATTGTTGTGACCCTCACTTCACCTTAAACTTAAACTTATTCTTGCACTCACCCTCACATCAGAGGCGGATCCGAATTCTAACTGCAACCCTACTTCACCCGTACTCCTTATCAAACCCATAACCCTACCCGAGATCTGAACCTTGAATCAGATTATTCACCTTCATCGTTGCTACCCACTATGACACCCTTAATGGTGTGACTCGATCTCACACTCGCCCTCAATTTAGAATTGCACCCTAATTCTGTCCATAACCATATTATCTGCATAAACCTGCATAGACCTTTCCTTACAGAAAACTCTAACCCTGGAACAGGTTCCTTTACCTGCATGCTCACCACCAGCATTGATGTCACCGATGCCATACCTTAATGATGAAGTCCAATCTGGCCTTCACCCACACGTCAGAGTAGGATCCTCTATCTAAACATAACCACATCCACGGCATAAACTAAAACAATTCCCTATCCCTACCCCTAGCACATACCTGTGGCCTGACCATCCATAATCTCCATGGATGTGACCCTTGTCTCATTGTAAGCCTGCGACTGAATTGGACAGTTGCCCTAACCTTGCAGAAGGACCCTCAGTCTAAACGTACCAATACCCTGCCCCTACGGCTTTCCAAAATCCTAACCCTAACCCTAGCCCTGGCTCGTGGTCCTGACACCTCACCTTGACCATTGACGTCAACCATGCCTCACCATAAACCTGATCCACCATCTTGCACTCCCTTTCTCATCAGAACTAGAAGCCAACTCTATCCATAAAGCCACTGTCTCTGCATACCAGAGAGAACAAAAAATTTTAACTCTAAAACTGGTGCCTGGACCTATACACAAAGCGTCATTATCACAAACACCCAGGGATCTCCTCAACACGGAAACGCAAATTCACACTCGCACTCACATCAGAGGTAGACCCTAACCCTAATAATTAACTTATCCTTTCTGCACAACAGCCCTAACCTCTATATTCAAAGCCTAGCCATGACTCATGGACCTGCCCCTTCACCATAACCATTGGCATCACCTGCGCTTCATCGTAATCCTAATCTTCAATCCCGAACGTGCCCTCCCATCGGAGAGAAACTCGAAATTTTTCCATAAACCTATACTTCTTCTACACCTTACAGAACACAATAAACTTACTCTAGCCCTCGGCATTTTACCTGATCCAAAACCAACAGCCTCAATGTCTGTCTTGCCGCACCATAAGCCTGAAGCTCAAGGTGGCCCTCGCCCTCACTTCAGGGTCAGATGCAAACTCTAAATGTTACTCCACATTCCTGTAAATCTTACTGAACACCTAACCCTAACCCTAGCGCGAAGCCTTGGACTAGATTCTTCACCTACAACATTGATGTCAACTAAGACACATCTTAACTCGGAGCCTGAATTTCACATTCTCAATCACAACAGAAGAGAAGCCTTATTCTCTCTGTAACCGTCTCTTCCGCAGAGATGTTCTCTTACAGATACCCCTAACCCCCTCCCAGGACCCTTTCACTGTACCGCTACCATCAGCATCAACGTCTGTCATTCGTTCCCACAACCCTGAAGCTCCTTCTGGCCACTGCCCTCTTGTCAGAGTCGGATCAGAACGCTAAATGTCACTCAATTTTCCGCAGACTCCTTACCTTACAACTAATGCCAACCCTATCCCTGGTGCCAGGATCTGACACTTCACCTTCATCATTGATGTCACACTCACTTCACCTTAAACCTTAAACTTATTCTTGCACAAAACCTCACATCAGAGGTGGATCCGAATTCTAACTGCAACCCTATCTCACCCGTACTCCTTATCGAACACATAACCCTAACCCTAGATCTGACCCTTGAACCAGAATCTTCACCTTCACCGTTGCTATCAACTATGACTCCCTTAATCCTCAGACTCGATCTCACACTCACACTCAATTCAGAATTTTTCGCAAATTCTGTCCATAACCATATTTTCTGCATAGACCTTTCCTTACAGAAAACCCTAACCCTAGCCCCGGATCCTTAACCTGAATGCTCACCGTCAGCATCGGTGTCACCGATGCCACATCTTGATGATGAAGTCCAAGCTGGCCTTCACCCACACGTCAGAGTAGGATGCTTAATCTAAACATAACCACATCCACCGCATAAACTTTAGACAATTGCCTAACCCTAACCCTAGCACATTCCTGTGACCTGAGCCTCCAAAATCATCATGGACGTCACCCTTGCCTCACTGCGACTCAGTTGGACAGTTGCCTTAAACTTGGAGAAGGACCCTCAGTCTAAACGTACCAATTGCCTGCCCCTACAGCTTTCCAAAAACCTAACCCTAACACTACCCCTGGCTCGGGCTCCTGAGACCTCACCTTGACCATTGACGTCATCCATGCCTCACCATAAACCTGATCCACCATCTTGCGCACCCTGTCACATCAGACTCAGAAGCTAACTCTATCCGTAAAGAGAATGTTTCTGTATACCAGAGAGAACACAGAATTTTAACCCTGAAACTGATGCCTGGACCTGTAGACAGAGTGTCAGCATCGGAGACACCCAGGGATCTCCCAACACGGAAACACAATTTCACAGTCACAGTCACATCAGAGCTAGACCTTAAGTCTTATAATTAACTTATTCTTTCTGTACTAGAGCCCGAAGCAGTAATTCTAACCCTAGCCATGACTCTTGGACATGCCCCTTAATCGTAACCATTGGCATCAATCACGCTTCATCGTAATCCTTTACCTCAATCCCGCACTTGCCCTCCCATCAGAGAGAAACCTGAAGCCTTTCCATAACAATATCCTTCCTGTACACCTTACAGAACAAAACTAAACTTACTCTAGCCCTTGGAACTATACCTGAACCGACACCATCAGCTTCAACGTCTGTCATGCCGCACCATAAGCCTGAATCTCAAGGTCGCCGTCACCCGCACGTCAGGGACAGATGCGAACTCTAAATGTAACTGCATAATCCTGTCAATCTTACTGAACACCTAACCCTAACCCTAGTGCCAAGCCCTGGACTAGATTTTTCACCTGCAGCAATGATGTCAACTACGACACATCTTAATTCGGAGCTTGAATCTCACACTCGCACTGACATCAGAAGAGAACCCTAATTCTTTCGGAAACCGTCTTTTCCGCACTGATTTTCTCTTACAGATAACCCTAAGCGTATCCCAGGCCCCTTTCACTGAACCGCCACCATCAGCATCGACGTCTGTCATTCCTCCCCATAATCCTGAAGCTCGTTCTGGACGCTGCCCTCATGTCAGAGTCGGATCAGTACTCTAACTGTCACTCCATCTGCAGCATACTCCTTACCTTACAACTAATGCTGACCCTATCCCTGGTACCGGGATCTGACACTTCACCTTCATCATTGTTGTGACCCTCACTTCACCTGAAACTTAAACTTATTCTTGCACTCACCCTCACACCAGAGGCGGATCCGAATTCTAACTGCAACCCTACTTCACCCGTACTCCTTATCAAACCCATAACCCTACCCTAGATCTGAACCTTGAATCAGATTATTCACCTTCATCGTTGCTACCCACTATGACACCCTTAATGGTGTGACTCGATCTCACACTCGCCCTCAATTTAGAATTGCACCCTAATTCTGTCCATAACCATATTATCTGCATAAACCTGCATAGACCTTTCCTTACATAAAACTCTAACCCTGGAACAGGTTCCTTTACCTGCATGCTCACCACCAGCATTGATGTCACCGATGCCATACCTTAATGATGAAGTCCAAACTGGCCTTCACCCACACGTCAGAGTAGGATCCTCTATCTAAACATAACCACATCCACGGCATAAACTAAAACAATTCCCTATCCCTAACCCTAGCACATACCTGTGGCCTGACCATCCATAATCTCCATGGATGTGACCCTTGCCTCATTGTAAGCCTGCGACTGAATTGGACAGTTGCCCTAACCTTGCAGAAGGACCCTCAGTCTAAACGTACCAATACCCTGCCCCTACGGCTTTCCAAAATCCTAACCCTAACCCTAGCCCTGGCTCGTGGTCCTGACACCTCACCTTGACCATTGACGTCAACCATGCCTCACCATAAACCTGATCCACCATCTTGCACTCCCTTTCTCATCAGAACTAGAAGCCAACTCTATCCATAAAGCCACTGTCTCTGCATACCAGAGAGAACAAAAAATTTTAACTCTAAAACTGGTGCCTGGACCTATACACAAAGCGTCATTATCACAAACACCCAGGGATCTCCTCAACACGGAAACGCAAATTCACACTCGCACCCACATCAGAGGTAGACCCTAACCCTAATAATTAACTTATCCTTTCTGCACAACAGCCCTAACCTCTATATTCAAAGCCTAGCCATGACTCTTGGACCTGCCCCTTCACCATAACCATTGGCATCACCTGCGCTTCATCGTAATCCTAATCTTCAATCCCGAACGTGCCCTCCCATCGGAGAGAAACTCGAAATTTTTCCATAAACCTATCCTTCTTCTACACCTTACAGAACACAATAAACTTACTCTAGCCCTCGGCATTTTACCTGATCCAAAACCAACAGCCTCAATGTCTGTCTTGCCGCACCATAAGCCTGAAGCTCAAGGTGGCCCTCGCCCTCACTTCAGGGTCAGATGCAAACTCTAAATGTTACTCCACATTCCTGTAAATCTTACTGAACACCTAACCCTAACCCTAGCGCGAAGCCTTGGACTAGATTCTTCACCTACAACATTGATGTCAACTAAGACACATCTTAACTCGGAGCCTGAATTTCACATTCTCAATCACAACAGAAGAGAACCCTTATTCTCTCGGTAACCGTCTCTTCCGCAGAGATTTTCTCTCACAGATAGCCCTAACCCTCTCCCAGGACACTTTCACTGAACCGCTACCATCAGCATCGACGTCTGTCATTCGTTCCCACAACCCTGAAGCTCGTTCTGGCCACTGCCCTCTTGTCAGAGTCGGATCAGAACGCTAAATGTCACTCAATTTTCCGCAGACTCCTTACCTTACAACTAATGCCAACCCTATCCCTGGTGCCAGGATCTGACACTTCACCTTCATCATTGATGTCACACTCACTTCACCTTAAAACTTAAACTTATTCTTGCACAAAACCTCACATCAGAGGTGGATCCGAATTCTAACTGCAACCCTATCTCACCCGTACTCTTTATCGAACACATAACTCTAACCCTAGATCTGACCCTTGAACCAGAATCTTCACCTTCACCGTTGCTATCAACTATGACTCCCTTAATCCTCTGACTCGATCTCACACTCACACTCAATTCAGAATTTTTCGCAAATTCTGTCCATAACCATATTTTCTGCATAGACCTTTCCTTACAGAAAACCCTAACCCTAGCCCCGGATCCTTAACCTGAATGCTCACCGTCAGCATCGGTGTCACCGATGCCACATCTTGATGATGAAGTCCAAGCTGACCTTCACCCACACGTCAGAGTAGGATGCTTAATCTAAACATAACCACATCCACGGCATAAACATTAGACAATTGCCTAACCCTAACCCTAGCACATTCCTGTGACCTGAGCCTCCAAAATCATCATGGACGTCACCCTTGCCTCACTGCGACTCAGTTGGACAGTTGCCCTAAACTTGGAGAAGGACCCTCAGTCTAAACGTACCAATTGCCTTCCCCTACAGCTTTCCAAAAACCTAACCCTAACACTACCCCTGGCACGGGCTCCTGACACCTCACCTTGACCATTGACGTCATCCATGCCTCACCATAAACCTGATCCACCATCTTGTGCACCCTGTCACATCAGACTCAGAAGCTAACTCTATCCTTAAAGAGAATGTTTCTGTATACCAGAGAGAACACAGAATTTTAACCCTGAAACTGATGCCTGGACCTGTAGACAGAGTGTCAGCATCGGAGACACCCAGGGATCTCCCAACACGGAAACACAATTTCACAGTCACAGTCACATCAGAGCTAGACCTTAAGTCTTATACTTAACTTATTCTTTCTGTACTAGAGCCCGAACCAGTAATTCTAACCCTAGCCATGACTCTTGGACATGCCCCTTAATCGTAACCATTGGCATCACTCACGCTTCATCGTAATCCTTTACCTCAATCCCGCACTTGCCCTCCCATCAGAGAGAAACCTGAAGCCTTTCCATAACCCTATCCTTCCTGTACACCTTACAGAACAAAACTAAACTTACTCTAGCCCTTGGAACTATACCTGAACCGACACCATCAGCTTCAACGTCTGTCATGCCGCACGATAAGCCTGAATCTCAAGGTCGCCGTCACCCGCACGTCAGGGACAGATGCGAACTCTAAATGTAACTGCACAATCCTGTCAATCTTACTGAACACCTAACCCTAACCCTAGTGCCAAGCCCTGGACTAGATTTTTCACCCGCAGCAATGATGTCAACTACGACACATCTTAATTCGGAGCTTGAATCTCACACTCGCACTGACATCAGAAGAGAACCCTAATTCTTTCGGAAACCGTCTTTTCTGCACTGATTTTCTCTTACAGATAACCCTAAGCGTATCCCAGGCCCCTTTCACTGAACCGCCACCATCAGCATCGACGTCTGTCATTCCTCCCCATAATCCTGAAGCTCGTTCTGGACGCTGCCCTCATGTCAGAGTCGGATCAGTACTCTAACTGTCACTCCATCTGCAGCATACTCCTTACCTTACAACTAATGCTGACCCTATCCCTGGTACCGGGATCTGACACTTCACCTTCATCATTGTTGTGACCCTCACTTCACCTGAAACTTAAACTTATTCTTGCACTCACCCTCACACCAGAGGATGATCCGAATTCTAACTGCAACCCTACTTCAACCGTACTCCTTATCAAACCCATAACCCTACCCTAGATCTGAACCTTGAATCAGATTATTCACCTTCATCGTTGCTACCCACTATGACACCCTTAATGGTGTGACTCGATCTCACACTCGCCCTCAATTTAGAATTGCACCCTAATTCTGTCCATAACCATATTATCTGCATAAACCTGCATAGACCTTTCCTTACATAAAACTCTAACCCTGGAACAGGTTCCTTTACCTGCATGCTCACCACCAGCATTGATGTCACCGATGCCATACCTTAATGATGAAGTCCAAACTGGCCTTCACCCACACGTCAGAGTAGGATCCTCTATCTAAACATAACCACATCCACGGCATAAACTAAAACAATTCCCTATCCCTAACCCTAGCACATACCTGTGGCCTGACCATCCATAATCTCCATGGATGTGACCCTTGCCTCATTGTAAGCCTGCGACTGAATTGGACAGTTGCCCTAACCTTGCAGAAGGACCCTCAGTCTAAACGTACCAATACCCTGCCCCTACGGCTTTCCAAAATCCTAACCCTAACCCTAGCCCTGGCTCGTGGTCCTGACACCTCACCTTGACCATTGACGTCAACCATGCCTCACCATAAACCTGATCCACCATCTTGCACTCCCTTTCTCATCAGAACTAGAAGCCAACTCTATCCATAAAGCCACTGTCTCTGCATACCAGAGAGAACAAAAAATTTTAACTCTAAAACTGGTGCCTGGACCTATACACAAAGCGTCATTATCACAAACACCCAGGGATCTCCTCAACACGGAAACGCAAATTCACACTCGCACTCACATCAGAGGTAGACCCTAACCCTAATAATTAACTTATCCTTTCTGCACAACAGCCCTAACCTCTATATTCAAAGCCTAGCCATGACTCTTGGACCTGCCCCTTCACCATAACCATTGGCATCACCTGAGCTTCATCGTAATCCTAATCTTCAATCCCGAACGTGCCCTCCCATCGGAGAGAAACTCGAAATTTTTCCATAAACCTATCCTTCTTATACACCTTACAGAACACAATAAACTTACTCTAGCCCTCGGCATTTTACCTGATCCAAAACCAACAGCCTCAATGTCTGTCTTGCCGCACCATAAGCCTGAAGCTCAAGGTGGCCCTCGCCCTCACTTCAGGGTCAGATGCAAACTCTAAATGTTACTCCACATTCCTGTAAATCTTACTGAACACCTAACCCTAACCCTAGCGCGAAGCCTTGGACTAGATTCTTCACCTACAACATTGATGTCAACTAAGACACATCTTAACTCGGAGCCTGAATTTCACATTCTCAATCACAACAGAAGAGAACCCTTATTCTCTCGGTAACCGTCTCTTCCGCAGAGATTTTCTCTCACAGATAGCCCTAACCCTCTCCCAGGACACTTTCACTGAACCGCTACCATCAGCATCGACGTCTGTCATTCGTTCCCACAACCCTGAAGCTCGTTCTGGCCACTGCCCTCTTGTCAGAGTCGGATCAGAACGCTAAATGTCACTCAATTTTCCGCAGACTCCTTACCTTACAACTAATGCCAACCCTATCCCTGGTGCCAGGATCTGACACTTCACCTTCATCATTGATGTCACACTCACTTCACCTTAAACCTTAAACTTATTCTTGCACAAAACCTCACATCAGAGGTGGATCCGAATTCTAACTGCAACCCTATCTCACCCGTACTCCTTATCGAACACATAACCCTAACCCTAGATCTGACCCTTGAACCAGAATCTTCACCTTCACCGTTGCTATCAACTATGACTCCCTTAATCCTCTGACTCGATCTCACACTCACACTCAATTCAGAATTTTTCGCAAATTCTGTCCATAACCATATTTTCTGCATAGACCTTTCCTTACAGAAAACCCTAACCCTAGCCCCGGATCCTTAACCTGAATGCTCACCGTCAGCATCGGTGTCACCGATGCCACATCTTGATGATGAAGTCCAAGCTGACCTTCACCCACACGTCAGAGTAGGATGCTTAATCTAAACATAACCACATCCACGGCATAAACATTAGACAATTGCCTAACCCTAACCCTAGCACATTCCTGTGACCTGAGCCTCCAAAATCATCATGGACGTCACCCTTGCCTCAGTGCGACTCAGTTGGACAGTTGCCCTAAACTTGGAGAAGGACCCTCAGTCTAAACGTACCAATTGCCTGCCCCTACAGCTTACCAAAAACCTAACCCTAACACTACCCCTGGCTCGGGCTCCTGAGACCTCACCTTGACCATTGACGTCATCCATGCCTCACCATAAACCTGATCCACCATCTTGTGCACCCTGTCACATCAGACTCAGAAGCTAACTCTATCCGTAAAGAGAATGTTTCTGTATACCAGAGAGAACACAGAATTTTAACCCTGAAACTGATGCCTGGACCTGTATACAGAGTGTCAGCATCGGAGACACCCAGGGATCTCCCAACACGGAAACACAATTTCACAGTCACAGTCACATCAGAGCTAGACCTTAAGTCTTATAATTAACTTATTCTTTCTGTACTAGAGCCCGAACCAGTAATTCTAACCCTAGCCATGACTCTTGGACATGCCCCTTAATCGTAACCATTGGCATCACTCACGCTTCATCGTAATCCTTTACCTCAATCCCGCACTTGCCCTCCGATCAGAGAGAAACCTGAAGCCTTTCCATAACCCTATCCTTCCTGTACACCTTACAGAACAAAACTAAACTTACTCTAGCCCTTGGAACTATACCTGAACCGACACCATCAGCTTCAACGTCTGTCATGCCGCACCATAAGCCTGAATCTCAAGGTCGCCGTCACCCGCACGTCAGGGACAGATGCGAACTCTAAATGTAACTGCATAATCCTGTCAATCTTACTGAACACCTAACCCTAACCCTAGTGCCAAGCCCTGGACTAGATTTTTCACCCGCAGCAATGATGTCAACTACGACACATCTTAATTCGGAGCTTGAATCTCACACTCGCACTGACATCAGAAGAGAACCCTAATTCTTTCGGAAACCGTCTTTTCCGCACTGATTTTCTCTTACAGATGACCCTAAGCGTATCCCAGGCCCCTTTCACTGAACCGCCACCATCAGCATCGACGTCTGTCATTCCTCCCCATAATCCTGAAGCTCGTTCTGGACGCTGCCCTCATGTCAGAGTCGGATCAGTACTCTAACTGTCACTCAATCTGCAGCATACTCCTTACCTTACAACTAATGCTGACCCTATCCCTGGTACCGGGATCTGACACTTCACCTTCATCATTGTTGTGACCCTCACTTCACCTGAAACTTAAACTTATTCTTGCACTCACCCTCACATCAGAGGCGGATCCGAATTCTAACTGCAACCCTACTTCAACCGTACTCCTTATCAAACCCACAACCCTACCCTAGATCTGAACCTTGAATCAGATTATTCACCTTCATCGTTGCTACCCACTATGACACCCTTAATGGTGTGACTCGATCTCACACTCGCCCTCATTTTAGAATTGCACCCTAATTCTGTCCATAACCATATTATCTGCATAAACCTGCATAGACCTTTCCTTACAGAAAACTCTAACCCTGGAACAGGTTCCTTTACCTGCATGCTCACCACCAGCATTGATGTCACCGATGCCATACCTTAATGATGAAGTCCAAACTGGCCTTCACCCACACGTCAGAGTAGGATCCTCTATCTAAACATAACCACATCCACGGCATAAACTAAAACAATTCCCTATCCCTAACCCTAGCACATACCTGTGGCCTGACCATCCATAATCTCCATGGATGTGACCCTTGCCTCATTGTGAGCCTGCGACTGAATTGGACAGTTGCCCTAACCTTGCAGAAGGACCCTCAGTCTAAACGTACCAATACCCTGCCCCTACGGCTTTCCAAAATCCTAACCCTATCCCTAGCCCTGGCTCGTGGTCCTGACACCTCACCTTGACCATTGACGTCAACCATGCCTCACCATAAACCTGATCCACCATCTTGCACTCCCTTTCTCATCAGAACTAGAAGCCAACTCTATCCATAAAGCCACTGTCTCTGCATACCAGAGAGAACAAAAAATTTTAACTCTAAAACTGGTGCCTGGACCTATACACAAAGCGTCATTATCACAAACACCCAGGGATCTCCTCAACACGGAAACGCAAATTCACACTCGCACTCACATCAGAGGTAGACCCTAACCCTAATAATTAACTTATCCTTTCTGCACAACAGCCCTAACCTCTATATTCAAAGCCTAGCCATGACTCTTGGACCTGCCCCTTCACCATAACCATTGGCATCACCTGCGCTTCATCGTAATCCTAATCTTCAATCCCGAACGTGCCCTCCCATCGGAGAGAAACTCGAAATTTTTCCATAAACCTATCCTTCTTCTACACCTTACAGAACACAATAAACTTACTCTAGCCCTCGGCATTTTACCTGATCCAAAACCAACAGCCTCAATGTCTGTCTTGCCGCACCATAAGCCTGAAGCTCAAGGTGGCCCTCGCCCTCACTTCAGGGTCAGATGCAAACTCTAAATGTTACTCCACATTCCTGTAAATCTTACTGAACACCTAACCCTAACCCTAGCGCGAAGCCTTGGACTAGATTCTTCACCTACAACATTGATGTCAACTAAGACACATCTTAACTCGGAGCCTGAATTTCACATTCTCAATCACAACAGAAGAGAACCCTTATTCTCTCGGTAACCGTCTCTTCCGCAGAGATTTTCTCTTACAGATAGCCCTAACCCTCTCCCAGGACCCTTTCACTGAACCGCTACCATCAGCATCGACGTCTGTCATTCGTTCCCACAACCCTGAAGCTCGTTCTGGCCACTGCCCTCTTGTCAGAGTCGGATCAGAACGCTAAATGTCACTCAATTTTCCGCAGACTCCTTACCTTACAACTAATGCCAACCCTATCCCTGGTGCCAGGATCTGACACTTCACCTTCATCATTGATGTCACACTCACTTCACCTTAAACCTTAAACTTATTCTTGCACAAAACCTCACATCAGAGGTGGATCCGAATTCTAACTGCAACCCTATCTCACCCGTACTCCTTATCGAACACATAACCCTAACCCTAGATCTGACCCTTGAACCAGAATCTTCACCTTCACCGTTGCTATCAACTATGACTCCCTTAATCCTCTGACTCGATCTCACACTCACACTCAATTCAGAATTTTTCGCAAATTCTGTCCATAACCATATTTTCTGCATAGACCTTTCCTTACAGAAAACCCTAACCCTAGCCCCGGATCCTTAACCTGAATGCTCACCGTCAGCATCGGTGTCACCGATGCCACATCTTGATGATGAAGTCCAAGCTGGCCTTCACCCACACGTCAGAGTAGGATGCTTAATCTAAACATAACCACATCCACCGCATAAACTTTAGACAATTGCCTAACCCTAACCCTAGCACATTCCTGTGACCTGAGCCTCCAAAATCATCATGGACGTCACCCTTGCCTCACTGCGACTCAGTTGGACAGTTGCCCTAAACTTGGAGAAGGACCCTCAGTCTAAACGTACCAATTGCCTGCCCCTACAGCTTTCCAAAAACCTAACCCTAACACTACCCCTGGCTCGGGCTCCTGACACCTCACCTTGACCATTGACGTCATCCATGCCTCACCATAAACCTGATCCACCATCTTGCGCACCCTGTCACATCAGACTCAGAAGCTAACTCTATCCGTAAAGAGAATGTTTCTGTATACCAGAGAGAACACAGAATTTTAACCCTGAAACTGATGCCTGGACCTGTAGACAGAGTGTCAGCATCGGAGACACCCAGGGATCTCCCAACACGGAAACACAATTTCACAGTCACAGTCACATCAGAGCTAGACCTTAAGTCTTATACTTAACTTATTCTTTCTGTAGTAGAGCCCGAAGCAGTAATTCTAACCCTAGCCATGACTCTTGGACATGCCCCTTAATCGTAACCATTGGCATCACTCACGCTTCATCGTAATCCTTTACCTCAATCCCGCACTTGCCCTCCCATCAGAGAGAAACCTGAAGCCTTTCCATAACCCTATCCTTCCTGTACACCTTACAGAACAAAACTAAACTTACTCTAGCCCTTGGAACTATACCTGAACCGACACCATCAGCTTCAACGTCTGTCATGCCGCACCATAAGCCTGAATCTCAAGGTCGCCGTCACCCTCACGTCAGGGACAGATGCGAACTCTAAATGTAACTGTATAATCCTGTCAATCTTACTGAACACCTAACCCTAACCCTAGTGCCAAGCCCTGGACTAGATTTTTCACCCGCAGCAATGATGTCAACTACGACACATCTTAATTCGGAGCTTGAATCTCACACTCGCACTGACATCAGAAGAGAACCCTAATTCTTTCGGAAACCGTCTTTTCCGCACTGATTTTCTCTTACAGATAACCCTAAGCGTATCCCAGGCCCCTTTCACTGAACCGCCACCATCAGCATCGACGTCTGTCATTCCTCCCCATAATCCTGAAGCTCGTTCTGGACGCTGCCCTCATGTCAGAGTCGGATCAGTACTCTAACTGTCACTCAATCTGCAGCATACTCCTTACCTTACAACTAATGCTGACCCTATCCCTGGTACCGGGATCTGACACTTCACCTTCATCATTGTTGTGACCCTCACTTCACCTGAAACTTAAACTTATTCTTGCACTCACCCTCACATCAGAGGCGGATCCGAATTCTAACTGCAACCCTACTTCAACCGTACTCCTTATCAAACCCATAACCCTACCCTAGATCTGAACCTTGAATCAGATTATTCACCTTCATCGTTGCTACCCACTATGACACCCTTAATGGTGTGACTCGATCTCACACTCGCCCTCATTTTAGAATTGCACCCTAATTCTGTCCATAACCATATTATCTGCATAAACCTGCATAGACCTTTCCTTACAGAAAACTCTAACCCTGGAACAGGTTCCTTTACCTGCATGCTCACCACCAGCATTGATGTCACCGATGCCATACCTTAATGATGAAGTCCAAACTGGCCTTCACCCACACGTCAGAGTAGGATCCTCTATCTAAACATAACCACATCCACGGCATAAACTAAAACAATTCCCTATCCCTAACCCTAGCACATACCTGTGGCCTGACCATCCATAATCTCCATGGATGTGACCCTTCCCTCATTGTGAGCCTGCGACTGAATTGGACAGTTGCCCTAACCTTGCAGAAGGACCCTCAGTCTAAACGTACCAATACCCTGCCCCTACGGCTTTCCAAAATCCTAACCCTATCCCTAGCCCTGGCTCGTGGTCCTGACACCTCACCTTGACCATTGACGTCAACCATGCCTCACCATAAACCTGATCCACCATCTTGCACTCCCTTTCTCATCAGAACTAGAAGCCAACTCTATCCATAAAGCCACTGTCTCTGCATACCAGAGAGAACAAAAAATTTTAACTCTAAAACTGGTGCCTGGACCTATACACAAAGCGTCATTATCACAAACACCCAGGGATCTCCTCAACACGGAAACGCAAATTCACACTCGCACTCACATCAGAGGTAGACCCTAACCCTAATAATTAACTTATCCTTTCTGCACAACAGCCCTAACCTCTATATTCAAAGCCTAGCCATGACTCTTGGACCTGCCCCTTCACCATAACCATTGGCATCACCTGCGCTTCATCGTAATCCTAATCTTCAATCCCGAACGTGCCCTCCCATCGGAGAGAAACTCGAAATTTTTCCATAAACCTATCCTTCTTCTACACCTTACAGAACACAATAAACTTACTCTAGCCCTCGGCATTTTACCTGATCCAAAACCAACAGCCTCAATGTCTGTCTTGCCGCACCATAAGCCTGATGCTCAAGGTGGCCCTCGCCCTCACTTCAGGGTCAGATGCAAACTCTAAATGTTACTCCACATTCCTGTAAATCTTACTGAACACCTAACCCTAACCCTAGCACGAAGCCTTGGACTAGATTCTTCACCTACAACATTGATGTCAACTAAGACACATCTTAACTCGGAGCCTGAATTTCACATTCTCAATCACAACAGAAGAGAACCCTTATTCTCTCGGTAACCGTCTCTTCCGCAGAGATTTTCTCTTACAGATAGCCCTAACCCTCTCCCAGGACCCTTTCACTGAACCGCTACCATCAGCATCGACGTCTGTCATTCGTTCCCACAACCCTGAAGCTCGTTCTGGCCACTGCCCTCTTGTCAGAGTCGGATCAGAACGCTAAATGTCACTCAATTTTCCGCAGACTCCTTACCTTACAACTAATGCCAACCCTATCCCTGGTGCCAGGATCTGACACTTCACCTTCATCATTGATGTCACACTCACTTCACCTTAAACCTTAAACTTATTCTTGCACAAAACCTCACATCAGAGGTGGATCCGAATTCTAACTGCAACCCTATCTCACCCGTACTCCTTATCGAACACATAACCCTAACCCTAGATCTGACCCTTGAACCAGAATCTTCACCTTCACCGTTGCTATCAACTATGACTCCCTTAATCCTCTGACTCGATCTCACACTCACACTCAATTCAGAATTTTTCGCAAATTCTGTCCATAACCATATTTTCTGCATAGACCTTTCCTTACAGAAAACCCTAACCCTAGCCCCGGATCCTTAACCTGAATGCTCACCGTCAGCATCGGTGTCACCGATGCCACATCTTGATGATGAAGTCCAAGCTGGCCTTCACCCACACGTCAGAGTAGGATGCTTAATCTAAACATAACCACATCCACCGCATAAACTTTAGACAATTGCCTAACCCTAACCCTAGCACATTCCTGTGACCTGAGCCTCCAAAATCATCATGGACGTCACCCTTGCCTCACTGCGACTCAGTTGGACAGTTGCCCTAAACTTGGAGAAGGACCCTCAGTCTAAACGTACCAATTGCCTGCCCCTACAGCTTTCCAAAAACCTAACCCTAACACTACCCCTGGCTCGGGCTCCTGACACCTCACCTTGACCATTGACGTCATCCATGCCTCACCATAAACCTGATCCACCATCTTGCGCACCCTGTCACATCAGACTCAGAAGCTAACTCTATCCGTAAAGAGAATGTTTCTGTATACCAGAGAGAACACAGAATTTTAACCCTGAAACTGATGCCTGGACCTGTAGACAGAGTGTCAGCATCGGAGACACCCAGGGATCTCCCAACACGGAAACACAATTTCACAGTCACAGTCACATCAGAGCTAGACCTTAAGTCTTATACTTAACTTATTCTTTCTGTAGTAGAGCCCGAAGCAGTAATTCTAACCCTAGCCATGACTCTTGGACATGCCCCTTAATCGTAACCATTGGCATCACTCACGCTTCATCGTAATCCTTTACCTCAATCCCGCACTTGCCCTCCCATCAGAGAGAAACCTGAAGCCTTTCCATAACCCTATCCTTCCTGTACACCTTACAGAACAAAACTAAACTTACTCTAGCCCTTGGAACTATACCTGAACCGACACCATCAGCTTCAACGTCTGTCATGCCGCACCATAACCCTGAATCTCAAGGTCGCCGTCACCCTCACGTCAGGGACAGATGCGAACTCTAAATGTAACTGCACAATCCTGTCAATCTTACTGAACACCTAACCCTAACCCTAGTGCCAAGCCCTGGACTAGATTTTTCACCCGCAGAAATGATGTCAACTACGACACATCTTAATTCGGAGCTTGAATCTCACACTCGCACTGACATCAGAAGAGAACCCTAATTCTTTCGGAAACCGTCTTTTCTGCACTGATTTTCTCTTACAGATAACCCTAAGCGTATCCCAGGCCCCTTTCACTGAACCGCCACCATCAGCATCGACGTCTGTCATTCCTCCCCATAATCCTGAAGCTCGTTCTGGACGCTGCCCTCATGTCAGAGTCGGATCAGTACTCTAACTGTCACTCAATCTGCAGCATACTCCTTACCTTACAACTAATGCTGACCCTATCCCTGGTACCGGGATCTGACACTTCACCTTCATCATTGTTGTGACCCTCACTTCACCTTAAACTTAAACTTATTCTTGCACTCACCCTCACATCAGAGGCGGATCCGAATTCTAACTGCAACCCTACTTCACCCGTACTCCTTATCAAACCCATAACCCTACCCGAGATCTGAACCTTGAATCAGATTATTCACCTTCATCGTTGCTACCCACTATGACACCCTTAATGGTGTGACTCGATCTCACACTCGCCCTCAATTTAGAATTGCACCCTAATTCTGTCCATAACCATATTATCTGCATAAACCTGCATAGACCTTTCCTTACAGAAAACTCTAACCCTGGAACAGGTTCCTTTACCTGCATGCTCACCACCAGCATTGATGTCACCGATGCCATACCTTAATGATGAAGTCCAATCTGGCCTTCACCCACACGTCAGAGTAGGATCCTCTATCTAAACATAACCACATCCACGGCATAAACTAAAACAATTCCCTATCCCTACCCCTAGCACATACCTGTGGCCTGACCATCCATAATCTCCATGGATGTGACCCTTGTCTCATTGTAAGCCTGCGACTGAATTGGACAGTTGCCCTAACCTTGCAGAAGGACCCTCAGTCTAAACGTACCAATACCCTGCCCCTACGGCTTTCCAAAATCCTAACCCTAACCCTAGCCCTGGCTCGTGGTCCTGACACCTCACCTTGACCATTGACGTCAACCATGCCTCACCATAAACCTGATCCACCATCTTGCACTCCCTTTCTCATCAGAACTAGAAGCCAACTCTATCCATAAAGCCACTGTCTCTGCATACCAGAGAGAACAAAAAATTTTAACTCTAAAACTGGTGCCTGGACCTATACACAAAGCGTCATTATCACAAACACCCAGGGATCTCCTCAACACGGAAACGCAAATTCACACTCGCACTCACATCAGAGGTAGACCCTAACCCTAATAATTAACTTATCCTTTCTGCACAACAGCCCTAACCTCTATATTCAAAGCCTAGCCATGACTCATGGACCTGCCCCTTCACCATAACCATTGGCATCACCTGCGCTTCATCGTAATCCTAATCTTCAATCCCGAACGTGCCCTCCCATCGGAGAGAAACTCGAAATTTTTCCATAAACCTATCCTTCTTCTACACCTTACAGAACACAATAAACTTACTCTAGCCCTCGGCATTTTACCTGATCCAAAACCAACAGCCTCAATGTCTGTCTTGCCGCACCATAAGCCTGAAGCTCAAGGTGGCCCTCGCCCTCACTTCAGGGTCAGATGCAAACTCTAAATGTTACTCCACATTCCTGTAAATCTTACTGAACACCTAACCCTAACCCTAGCGCGAAGCCTTGGACTAGATTCTTCACCTACAACATTGATGTCAACTAAGACACATCTTAACTCGGAGCCTGAATTTCACATTCTCAATCACAACAGAAGAGAAGCCTTATTCTCTCTGTAACCGTCTCTTCCGCAGAGATGTTCTCTTACAGATACCCCTAACCCCCTCCCAGGACCCTTTCACTGTACCGCTACCATCAGCATCAACGTCTGTCATTCGTTCCCACAACCCTGAAGCTCCTTCTGGCCACTGCCCTCTTGTCAGAGTCGGATCAGAACGCTAAATGTCACTCAATTTTCCGCAGACTCCTTACCTTACAACTAATGCCAACCCTATCCCTGGTGCCAGGATCTGACACTTCACCTTCATCATTGATGTCACACTCACTTCACCTTAAACCTTAAACTTATTCTTGCACAAAACCTCACATCAGAGGTGGATCCGAATTCTAACTGCAACCCTATCTCACCCGTACTCCTTATCGAACACATAACCCTAACCCTAGATCTGACCCTTGAACCAGAATCTTCACCTTCACCGTTGCTATCAACTATGACTCCCTTAATCCTCAGACTCGATCTCACACTCACACTCAATTCAGAATTTTTCGCAAATTCTGTCCATAACCATATTTTCTGCATAGACCTTTCCTTACAGAAAACCCTAACCCTAGCCCCGGATCCTTAACCTGAATGCTCACCGTCAGCATCGGTGTCACCGATGCCACATCTTGATGATGAAGTCCAAGCTGGCCTTCACCCACACGTCAGAGTAGGATGCTTAATCTAAACATAACCACATCCACCGCATAAACTTTAGACAATTGCCTAACCCTAACCCTAGCACATTCCTGTGACCTGAGCCTCCAAAATCATCATGGACGTCACCCTTGCCTCACTGCGACTCAGTTGGACAGTTGCCTTAAACTTGGAGAAGGACCCTCAGTCTAAACGTACCAATTGCCTGCCCCTACAGCTTTCCAAAAACCTAACCCTAACACTACCCCTGGCTCGGGCTCCTGAGACCTCACCTTGACCATTGACGTCATCCATGCCTCACCATAAACCTGATCCACCATCTTGCGCACCCTGTCACATCAGACTCAGAAGCTAACTCTATCCGTAAAGAGAATGTTTCTGTATACCAGAGAGAACACAGAATTTTAACCCTGAAACTGATGCCTGGACCTGTAGACAGAGTGTCAGCATCGGAGACACCCAGGGATCTCCCAACACGGAAACACAATTTCACAGTCACAGTCACATCAGAGCTAGACCTTAAGTCTTATAATTAACTTATTCTTTCTGTACTAGAGCCCGAAGCAGTAATTCTAACCCTAGCCATGACTCTTGGACATGCCCCTTAATCGTAACCATTGGCATCAATCACGCTTCATCGTAATCCTTTACCTCAATCCCGCACTTGCCCTCCCATCAGAGAGAAACCTGAAGCCTTTCCATAACAATATCCTTCCTGTACACCTTACAGAACAAAACTAAACTTACTCTAGCCCTTGGAACTATACCTGAACCGACACCATCAGCTTCAACGTCTGTCATGCCGCACCATAAGCCTGAATCTCAAGGTCGCCGTCACCCGCACGTCAGGGACAGATGCGAACTCTAAATGTAACTGCATAATCCTGTCAATCTTACTGAACACCTAACCCTAACCCTAGTGCCAAGCCCTGGACTAGATTTTTCACCTGCAGCAATGATGTCAACTACGACACATCTTAATTCGGAGCTTGAATCTCACACTCGCACTGACATCAGAAGAGAACCCTAATTCTTTCGGAAACCGTCTTTTCCGCACTGATTTTCTCTTACAGATAACCCTAAGCGTATCCCAGGCCCCTTTCACTGAACCGCCACCATCAGCATCGACGTCTGTCATTCCTCCCCATAATCCTGAAGCTCGTTCTGGACGCTGCCCTCATGTCAGAGTCGGATCAGTACTCTAACTGTCACTCCATCTGCAGCATACTCCTTACCTTACAACTAATGCTGACCCTATCCCTGGTACCGGGATCTGACACTTCACCTTCATCATTGTTGTGACCCTCACTTCACCTGAAACTTAAACTTATTCTTGCACTCACCCTCACACCAGAGGCGGATCCGAATTCTAACTGCAACCCTACTTCACCCGTACTCCTTATCAAACCCATAACCCTACCCTAGATCTGAACCTTGAATCAGATTATTCACCTTCATCGTTGCTACCCACTATGACACCCTTAATGGTGTGACTCGATCTCACACTCGCCCTCAATTTAGAATTGCACCCTAATTCTGTCCATAACCATATTATCTGCATAAACCTGCATAGACCTTTCCTTACATAAAACTCTAACCCTGGAACAGGTTCCTTTACCTGCATGCTCACCACCAGCATTGATGTCACCGATGCCATACCTTAATGATGAAGTCCAAAC